>NC_056460.1:13804901-14106401 GCF_018296145.1 Oncorhynchus tshawytscha
TATCCAAATCCGGCTTTAAACTTCTTCACAACAGTATCTCAGACCTGCCTGGTGTGTTCCTTGTTCTTCATGATGCTCTCTGCGCTTTTAACGGACCTCTGAGACTATCACGGTGCAGGTGCATTTATACGGAGACTTGATTACACACAGGTGGATTGTATTTATCATCATTAGTCATTTAGGTCAACATTGGATCATTCAGAGATCCTCACTGAACTTCTGGAGAGAGTTTGCTGCACTGAAAGTAAAGGGGCTGAATAATTTTGCACGACCAATTTTTCAGTTTTTGATTTGTTAAAAAAGTTTGAAATATCCAATAAATGTCGTTCCACTTCATGATTGTGTCCCACTTGTTGTTGATTCTTCACAAAAAAATACAGTTTTATATCTTTATGTTTGAAGCCTGAAATGTGGCAAAAGTTCGCAAAGTTCAAGGGGGCCGAATACTTTCACAAGGCACTGTATATATTGAGTGATTATCTTTATTCATTTTTATAGAAATGGTGTTAGTCTGAAATAATATAATTTCCCAATTTTATTTTAGCATAGAATATAGCTCAGTATTTGTATTATTTATATTTTATATAATTGTTTTGCTAATCTTTATCAAGGGTGCCAATAATTATGGACCTGATTATATGTGTTGATCTAACTATGCATGTTATTTTTTCATTTTGTAGTCTTTCCAGAATAGAACTAATATACATTCCAAATGATTTAAAACAGGTGGTTTAGGTTCAATGGAGGCCATTGAATTATTGCCCACTTCTGAATAACAAAAGCTGCGACTGATTGGCAGTAAATAATTCTGTAATGCATCCCCAAATTTTGCCCATAGTCAATACTTTTTAGAGCCACTTTTTCAGCAATTACAGCTGCAAGTCTCTTGGGATATGTCTCAAAAAGCTTGGCACATCTAGCTACTGGGATTTTTGCCCATTCTTCAAGGCAAAACTGCTCCAGCTCCTTCAAGTTGAATGGGTTCCTGCTGGTGTACAGCAATCTTTAAGTCATACCACAGATTCTCAATTGGATTAAAGTCTGGACTTTGACTAGGCCATTCCAAGACATTTAAATGTTTCCCCTTAAACCACCCGAATTTTGCTTCATCAGTATGCTTAGGGTCATTGTCTGCTGGAACGTGAACCTCCGTCCCAGTCGCAAACCTCTGGAAGACTGAAACAGGTTTCCCTCAATAATTTCCCTGTATTTAGTGCCATCCATCATTCCTTAAATTCTGATGAGTTTCCCAGTCCCTGACAATGAAAAACATCCCCACAACATTATGCTGCTACCACCATGCTTCACTGTGGGGATAGTGTTCTTGGGGTGATGAGAGGTGTTGGGTTTGTGCCAGACATAGCTCAATTTTACTCTCATCTGCCAGGAGTAACTGCTTCCATATGTTTGGGGAGTGTCCCACATGCCTTTTGGTGAACATCATACGTGTTTGCAATGGCTTAAAGTGGTCCTATGGACAGATACTCCAATCTCCACTGTGGAGCTTTGCAGCTCCTTCAGGGTTATATTTGGTCTCTTTGTTGCCTCTCTGATTAATGCCCTCGTTGCCTGGTCTGTGAGTTTTGGTGGGCGGCCCTCTCTTGGCAGGTTTGTTGTAGTGCCATATTCTTTCTATTTTTTAATAATGGATTTAATGGTGCTCTGTGGGATGTTCAAAGTTTCGGATATTTTTCTATAACCCAACCCTGATCTGTACTTCTGCATAACTTTGTCCCTGACCTGTTTGGAGAGCTCCTTGGTCTTCATGGTGCCGCTTGCTTGGTGGTGCCCCTTGCTTAGTGGTGTTGAATAATATGGGGCCTTTCAGAACAGGTGTATATATACTGAGATCATTTGACAGATCATGTAACATTTGGATTGCACACAGGTGGACTTTATTTAAATAATTATGTTACTTCTGAAGGTAATTTGTTGCACCAGATCTTATTTAGGTGCTTCAAAAGTAAAGGGGGTGAATACATATGCACACACCACTTCTCCTTTTTTTTGTTTTTTAATTTTTTTTTGAAACAAGTAAAAAAATATATATTTCACTTCACCAATTTTGACTATTTTGTGTATGTCCATTACATGAAATCCAAAATAAAAATATATTTAAATTACAGGTTGTTAAATTAAAAGTATTCACGCCAAGGGGTTGAATACTTTTGCAAGGCACTGTAGCATTTTAATGTGTACCTCTCCACACATTAGTACACACTCAACACAGCCTGGAAACCTGTAGGGTTGTTTTTGGAAATGCAGACACAGGCACCCACAGGCAGCATTTGTAATGACTATGCATTATTAAAAACAAGACTGATAAGGAGATGAAAAAAGATTCTCCCTTTAAAACTATCAGTCCCAAGACTCCAGCAGAAATCAGGTTATCAGTTATCTGACTTCTTTTATCTGCATGTCCAGCGCTTGTATTTAGACTTATAATTACGTGTTTTACCATTGTTTTCAGGACAAGTACAACACAAAGCAATTTTACACAGATGGTTTCATTCCTACATGTTGGTACTATTGCCAAATGTAAAAAATAAAAAATAAGTTTAAAAAAACGGATAAAAATGAATTGATATGATTGCTTTAAAAGTACATAATTGTTTTTCTCAGTGGGAAATTAATATCCAACAAGTCAATGACAACTGTGTGGAGTTTGTAGTTTGTGACAGCAGCTATGTGAGTTTATTATAGTATTTTAGACACTATGTCCTGGGATTTCCTATGATCTTCTATGTAGAAGACCTCCTTACCTTCTAACAACTCTTGTGTAGTTTGGGAGCTTCAGAGCAAAACATGTTACATGTGCGTGAGAGTCAGCTTTTCATAGATAGCTTTCATGTAATAGTTTTTAGGTTAAACCATTCAGATTCTTCAAAAGTTTTTGTAAAAAGACCCGGCTCAGGACCCCTTCGGTATCCACCGTTGTCTCTCAAACACCGTTCTAGCTCAGGCCTCATTAATCAAGTAATAGATTCATCCAATGGTCCATCCCATAAGTCTGTAGCTCAAACACACAATATTTAAAAGGGGTGAGAAGTCCAAAGAGAGCCGGCGTTACGGTGGGACTCATTGGGTTAATGCCAACAATGAACAGTTTATTTATACATTGTCAACATTTGTTTAAGGGTGTTTTACATTGTAGTGAATACCAAGAGTTTAAATTCTCTCTCTCTCTCTCCACCTCCTTCTCCTGTTTCTTTCTGCCCCACCCCTCTCTCTGTCCCTTCTCTCCCCCTCTCTTCCCTTGCCCTCTATTTCCATCACACACTTTCTGTCTCTTCCCTTCTCTTTCACTTTCGTAAGGCCTTCAGTGATGGGATATTAGCTATTTGATCTTAATCCGAGAAGCGTTGATAACTTCAAATGCCCCTTATTTGCATTAGCAAGGCTACGATGACAGAGAACAAAAGCAGGAGAGGCGACTAACAGGCTATTTGCACATGTCTTTGCACCGTGCAGTCTAGAGAAATTATCTATCTCTCCGGGAGTCAAACGCTGAGCACTATAATGGCAACATTGTGCTACAAATGTGACCATCTATTAGATATGTATCATTATTCTTCCATTTCCCTCATCTGTCTTTGAGTAATTGATGGTTGGTGGTACAGGGTCCATCACAGACATCAGAGACTGAGCTAGATAAAGGCTGTGTACGTCTTTACCACCCGGCACCAGTGCATGTCATTATGACTTCAGCAAGTAACCATTAGTTGGAATGAGACCAAAGCGTAGCGTGGAAATTGTTCATATTTAATATTCACAAAAAACACTCAAACAAAATGATAAATGGAGGAAACGAAAGTGCATAGTTCTGTCAGGGAAACAACCTAAATAGAAAACTTAATCATCCACCACTAAAATGGGGAAAACAGGTTACCTAAGTATGATTCTCAATCAGAGACAACGAACGACACCTGCCTCTGATGGAGAACCATACCAGGCCAAACACATAAAAAAAGAACATAGACTACCCACCCCAACTCACGCCCTGACCAACCTAAAACAAAGACATAACAAAGGAACTAAGGTCAGATTGTGACAAAAACCATGGTCTCATTCCCAACAATAAAACAACCAATACAATCTAAAACAAAACAGCAATTAACACAAAACACACCATTTATGAAAAACAGTTACAGTCCTCAGCTACTAGGTCCTCAATTTATAAATATATATTTTTTATCTTTATTTAACTAGGCAAGTCAGTTAAGAAAAAACTCTTATTTTCAATGACAGCCTAGGAACAGTGGGTTAACTGCCTTGTTCAGGGGCAGAACTACAGATTTTTACCTTGTTAGCTAAGGGA
This sequence comes from Oncorhynchus tshawytscha, assembly GCF_018296145.1. NCBI lineage: Eukaryota > Metazoa > Chordata > Actinopteri > Salmoniformes > Salmonidae > Oncorhynchus > Oncorhynchus tshawytscha. The sequence goes on from NC_056460.1 coordinate 13,809,220, forward strand.
TCTGATCTTCCAACCTTTTGGTTACTAGTCCAACACTCTAACCACTAGGCTACCCTGCCGCCCCAATTAACAATCTAACATTCAAAATACAGAATCATGTCTATCATTAACCTGAACATATAGTCCCAGTAGCTGGCATTAGATCATTATAACATACTGTACACACCAAATATCTGCTGACAGAAACTACTGTACATGATTGACACCTAATCTGATGGAAGATGTGCAATTGAGGTGTCATCTCTTCCCCCAGTGTGCAGAGAAATAATGGACCAGGCGTTTTCTCCCATTGCCAAGTCCCAATTAAGGCCCCAGTAAGGCAGATGAAGGGAGATGGAGATATGTTAATAGGAACAGAGGACGGAAGGTCAGAGCGGCAAACGAGGGAGCCTAATTGGTTGAGGTTCCCGTGTAGCCTACCACATCCCACTTCGAACTCGCTTTGGAGGGGAGTCTTTTGTTCTGGGTAAAATCCCACATAATTCCATGTACATGTGAAAGGAAAGCGTGGGCTAAGCTAGGTTGTATCATCCACCGCTGTACCACCATTAAAGACTCACTGCCTCATGATCTTTTAGCTGCATGGACTTTCCCTTTGAACATGGAAACCGACCACGAGTTGGATACTGTGTTTCCTCCTTTTGAATGGTACACATCGTCTAAGACTAAAGGAGGGAAGTAATGAGTGTAGCTTACTATCCACCTTCCTTGGACTCCCTTTGCAACAAGGAAACCATGGGTGTGGTTTAATGTCTCCTTTTAAGTGGTACACATTTTCCAAGACTAAATGAAGCAATTGTATCTAGCTACCATCTACTCGTTTTCTTTAGAAATGTTGAATGGTACACTTTTTCTTACACTCTACGAAGTAATTGTTGTAGTTAGAGTTAGCCATCTTTACACATGATTTTGGCAGTGTCTCATTTTGAATGGTACACATGTTCTGAGTCTAAGGGGGGAATTGTTGTTGCTAACTAGCAAAGGCCTTCAGAAAGGTACAAATGTTCTTACACCCTCTGAAGGAATTGTTATAGCTGGCGTTAGGCACCTTACTCATTAACTGGCAGTGGAATGTAGAATGAGGGTTGGCCAGCTAGTTGTTTTAGCTTCCTTGTTTATTAAAAAAGGAAAACCTGCTTAGCGTAGCAGCAGGCCAAATTGCCTGAAACAGTTTTTTCTACAGTGCTTTTGGATTAGGTAATTACGGTCAATTATTATGCCTCATCATACCTTTTTACTTTGAGCATGCGTCCCCTAAATAGACTGACGTTAATTTGGTGAACTGCCGGAGAGCAAAGGTTAGAGAAAAGTTATTCATCTTGTTTTGACAACCAGAGAAGTAGACGTCAGTTTTGACAGACGGTCAAAACTCAGACTGAAAGGCTCAAGTCAACAGGTTTTGGTTTGCACAGCTCAAAAAGAAAACGTGCTTCTGTCAATTCCATCATAGAACAGCTTTCTTATAGATGATTTAAAATCATACCATAACTTATTTTGAAGCATTATTCAATACATTTCATGCAAATATACAAAAATACCTGTCATCTAACTTATTGTATCGATCCTTTCTATAAAAGCCAAGTTAGAATTCACAACAATTGGGCTGACACTATTGGGGTGATATTTAGAGTGTTTGCCTTTCATGCTAGTGACCCAGGTTCACTTGCCTGTTCGCTACAATATTTGAGGTTTATTGTTTTGTTGTCACTGTAAAACGACATGAACCACGCAATGAAGTCAGCTTTCATGTTTTGGAGTTGAGTTAATATTTTTACTAATTCCCAACCCTAACAACGTCTTCATATCATTCAATTTCTTCAAGTTTTATCACAGTTGATTCACACTGACATCCACAGAAGCCAAGACAATATTGTCTGCAGTGACATAATGTGTTTGCATGTTAATTGTATCAGATTAAGTGTGATTTCATTTCCCTCTGTTGCTACCGAGGTGGCCGCTATAGCCCTCACCACGTCTACACCGGCATCAGACAGATGCATTATTGCCTTGTGTCTCTGGGGCCAGCTCAATCTATATCACATTGGCAGCGCTAACAGATAATCATTAGCCGTGTCATCCAAACTCTGTAATTAAAAGGCCTAACTTCATTTTACTAGTTGTCATTGAACAAGAGCAGCTATGGCCCAATACTCTTAAATAGCTACAGCTCTTTGCATTTCCCTTTTTAGTTTTTCCTAAATCAGTCCCTCCAGGATTCCACGGTTCTGCGATCGCATAATTCAATGCAAAATCAATCAATCAATGCATATTATGCGAGAGCTCACAATTTTGACCAATCCCCACACTTTTAGCCATAAATGGGTCCTATCAAAAGCGAGTTTGTAATTTTGACCAATTACTGCACTGTTACCGTGGAAAATGGCCCAATCCAACCACACGTCAATAAAGTTTTTTCCCCCTGGCTGTCAGCGTATTCCCATGTGAAGATGATGGGTGTTTGTTGCTGGCTGACAAGCAGTACAATGAACAGAAATCAATCTCATTGCCAACAAAAAATAACAGCTAAAGACCGTGCAAAACAATGAACAAATATTTTTGGAAACGAGAGAATGTTGACAATCAACAGTCATTTCAGTTCAGCAAAGCATATAAGAATGTCAGAACAGTTCCCACAGCAGAGGCAGATCACCCTTACTTGGAAGTGGTAGCAGGGAAGACTGTGGCAAGTGCTGAAAGAATCAAGGTGAGTGGCGTTTTACTTAAGCTTTTACTCCGCTAACCTTGGCTTTAGTAGGGTGGTCGGCACTCTGCTCTCCCCAGTCTGTCTATGGAGAGCGCTGCTCAAAGCGCTGAGTGCACAATCTTTCTGGATTATTTAGAAATGGTAATACTGTTTTAAAAGTGCATATCAAACACAATAGTCTATTTTGACGTTTTCTGTTCTCTCCCTTACGACCCTTTCAGAAAAAAATCACAATCTCATGTATTTTGAAGACAACTTATGTGAAAGAATTATCGATCCTCAAATTGAAAGTGATTGATCAGCTTTGAATCTATTTGGTTTTTTTTTGTGCGAGTGTGAGTGGGAATGGGAGGTGCCTCTCGTGTTGATAGCAAGACCCAAGCCTGCTGGAGAGGAGAGGTGTGTGTGAGTGAATGTGTGAGTGGATTATAACAGAGCTGTTTGCTCAGGAAAATAAACTAAATTGAGCACTTTAGATGTTAACTGTTTTTGTATTATGTATTCTGCTTAAAATCATCCTAAAACTGAGCACATATGACTTTTTATTGCTTTACATGAAATTAACGTGAAAAAACCCCAGATGTAACGCAGAATTTCAGAAAAGCTGCAGCTAAATGAAGCATTTTTGGCCGCAGAAATCACCCCCAAAAAAAGCGAAATCCCTGGGGGATTGCTACAGTAAGTGGACAGTTCTGAGGGAGTGGAATCAGGTGGTAAACAACATTTTAAACCCACCTTGAACCCCATTGGACAGTCACTCTTAAGTAGCTGCATCTCTCTCATTTTAACTATTCATAAATCCCCAGATCTGAGAGGAGTGGAATCGTGAAGTAAACATTGAATGTTTTAAATCCTCATTGTCCTCAATTGGACAGTACGGGAGGAGTGTTCACCAACTTTGATTCACCAGTCGAAACTAAAGTCAGTATAGAAAACAGAAGTGATGATCAAAGGAGATCATGTATTAGTAATTAACATACGCCTGTTAGACTGCAGTATTTTGGCTACAAAGAAGTCCAGATTACCTGTTGGAATACTAAACAACAGACAAGATGAAGTTGTTTTTTGTAGGAATGAATAATTGTAACACTGTGTATCTTTGTTCTCAAATAAATATGATCAATGTGGCATCCTGGAGTTTATGCCAAATAGGAATGACAGCGAGTCAGTCAAGCATTTGAGTGAGTGACACTGAGCTGGTAGGGGGTTTGTTTGAACAGAATCCATCACTATAGTTATTCTACACTGTTAAAATTACACCATGGATGGTTGTGTGGAAGAGTTTAACAGTTTCATGTGGAATACAATACAATACAACTTTGTTCTCCATATGTTACAGTGAACAACGGAAATCATCTGCTCTGTTCTCAACCCTCCATCCCCAGACAGCACACATACAGTTGAGACGAGCACACCGTCAAGCTGCACTGCCCCTGGATGAAGAGCATATTGTAGGGCCAAGGGCCTCTCTCAAGGGCCCAACGGTAGGGTAATTCCAGCCTTTTTCCAGCGCTCAGCCCCGGAATCGAACCTGCCACCTTTCGGCTAAAGGTCTCTGGGCTAACTACCTCCCTATTGGTCTGTATATACAGCCTGGTCTTGTAGACTAGACGTAACATAGTAAACGTTTATCCAAAACATTCAAATGAGAATGATATGTTAATTTAGGTATGGTTACATAAATCAGAATGAGGGTGATGGGTCAGGGTGGATGGGTAGACATATAATGTAAATATCTAGCAACCCAAAGGTTACATGTTCAAATCTCATCACAGACATTTTATCTAATTGGCAACTCTACAACAACTTACTATATTTTAGCTACTTTTCAACTACTTAGCATGTTTGCTAACCCTTCTCCTAATGCTAACCTTAACCCTTTAACTTAACTCCTTACCCTAACCTTAACCCTAACTCCTGACCCCTAGCCTAGCTTAATGTAAGCCAACTAGCCATCTAGCTAACATTAGCAAATCATACATATTGTAATTCATAACATATTATACAAAATGTATGATGGACATCCACAAATGAATACATACCATACGTAATGTAACATATCAAACAAAATGGAGAGAGACAGACTTACATTTTCTACGTTATGTCTATCGCTGAGTCCAGGTTGGTATATAATGAACTGCCAATCTACACAATTGAATAACTTCAGTAATATAACTACTTTGTATGATTTGATACTGTAACTATTATTAATCATTCAGTAAACACTTGTATTATACCTATTACAATGTGTGTATAATGTGATAAATGTATCCCTGCAATCCTCTGTCAGACCAAACTATAGTACTACAGCAGATACATTAATTCTACATAATTCATACCAGAAACAATATGACAGCACATGATTCATTGGTGGCAAACTGCCTCTGTAGGACAACAACAGTATGTTTACCAACAAGCCCGACTCGATCAAATCAACAAGAGCGTCAACACGTTCTTTTGTGACTACCTCACAAAGCTGTGGCACATAAAAGAAAGAAAAATAAAATATTTGGAGTCCCATCTTCCTACACAGCTGGTGATGAACGGGAGCAAGGTAGCTAAAGCTGAGGTCATCAATCATAGACTAGACTATTAATTAATGTTGTAGGAGGTAAGTCAGCAAAGACCTGTTCCACATCAGCAGAAAAAAGGAAAGCTATTCCAAGACCAACCTTATTTTAGATGCAGTTCTTAGAGGTCTTTTTTATTGAACCTTTTTCTAGCCAGGCAAGTAGGTTAAAGAACAAAATCTTAATTACAATGACAGCCTTACCCCGGCCAAACCCTAACCGGATGACGTTTGGCCAATTGTGCACAGGCTTATGGGACTCCCAATCATGGACGGTTATGATGCAGCCTGGAAATGAGCCAGGGTCTGTAGTGGCGCCTCTAGCACTGAGATGCAGTGCCTTAGACCACTGCGCCACTCAGGAGCCCCAAAAAGGTCTAATAGATACAGACACTCACACACCCTACACCACACACACACACACACACACACACACACACACACACACACACACACACACACACACACACACACACACACACACACACACACACACACTCACACACAACCTTGTATTTACTCCTGTCAATTTGGAATTGAGCTAAGTGCTAAGGCAATCCAGCTTGTACTGTACTGTACTAGCCCTAGCCATAACCTCAGCATTATCAGGCTTGGGATTTGACTCACAGTATTTATTACATTACGATGTGATTCATGCCACTGATAATTTATTATGCTACTGTAAATCATCCCTGAGGAATATCCTGGAAATAAACAGTGTGCCATTATTGTCACCGCAATGTGATTCCACATTCATAAGGCAGCGCCGCTGCTGGGATAAACCTATATCCTGTCAAAGAGAATGTCAGACCATAGAACATGGATGACAATTAGTAAGTTGACTATACACAAGAGCCCATGTGTCACGCCCTGACCTGAGTATTCTTTGTTTTCTTTATTGTTTTGGTTAGGTCCGGGTGTGACATGGGCGATGTATGTGTTTTGTACTGTCTAGGGTTTTGTAGGTTTATGGCGTCGTTTACTATCTAGGTGTTTATGTATGTCTATGGTTGCCTAGATTGGTTCTCAATTAGAGGCAGCTGTTTATCGTTGTCTCTAATTGGGAACCATATTTAGGCAGCCATCTTCTTTGGGTATTTCGTGGGTTATTATCTATGTCTATGTCTAATTTCCTGTGTGTGCACATTTAGATTATAGCGTCACGTTCATTTTGTATTAGTTTGTTTACTGTCTGTCTTTATTGAAAACAACATGTATTCATATCACGCTGCGCCTTGGTCTCCTCAATACAATGATCGTGACACCATGAGACTACTATTAGGCTGTTTAGTATTCATTTTGTGGGGTTATTCTGTCCACAGGTTTAAAGGAAATGTAATTCAAAGTTTAGTGCCACAGCCTTGGATGAACAAGGTTACCATGTTTGCATCCTCTGCATTTAACCCTTATGCCTGATAAGGCTTTCCATTTACTGTAAATGATAAATGTGTACAGAAAGTTCTGAATGACAAAATATAATTTGGTGTCATGTAAATACAAAAATGTAATATAGTTTGAAGGGGGCAACAAAACAGTCCACCATTTTGGTTTGATGAACAACAATGAGAAAAGTATCCTCTTACACGACTAAGTGATTCACATTTTCAATCAATCCATTTAGATTTTCCAACGGGGCTATACATTTTGGTGATGTTGTTTTTCTGGCCTAAGTAGCCTCGTTTCACTGCCAAAAATAAAATCCAACAATCTAGTGATCAATGAAATAACAACACAACATCAAATACAGGTAGCCTAGTCAAAAAATTAACATCCAACCACATTAACCGTTACTCTCTCACGGGAAACCTTTACTCTTGCGCAGACATTTCGAAACTAAAATGCCAATTTGAAAAATAAGCCACAGAAGTTTTTTCTGCAAGAATTAAGACGACTTTTGAGTAGTAAGATGTATAAAAGCAACAGAAACCATTAATAAGAAGGGGCTAGAAGTGTCTTAGCTACCGATTGGCCAGGACTGGCAGGCCCCATACTATTGTGGAGGACCTAATTATTCCTGCTGCCGTGGATATGGCTGGGACAATGCTGGGGGAAAAGGCAAAAAAACATACAGACAATTCCTTCATCAAACGACACATCAGTGACATGGCAGGAGATGTTTGAAACAATTACTGCTTCGCATACAAGCCAGTGAATTATATGTGTTACAGCTGGATGAGTTAACAGACGTGGTGGGCCAGGCAGAGCTCCTGGTATATGTCTGTTACGTTTATGTGGGGTCAATTAAGGAAGACATCCTCGTCTGCAAACCACTGGAAACCAGGACAACAGGAGAGAGGATATTTTTAAAGTACTGGACAGCTTTGTGACATCATATGGACTTTGGTGGTTTTGCACAAAAGACATGACAGGAAGACATAGTGGAGTGGTAACATGTGTGCAAGCAATATAGAGCAAATTGATTGATTATTATTATTATATTATCATTTGTGCCCTGGTCCTATAAGGGCTTCCCAAGAACCGGGTTGTGACAAAAACTCACACTTATTCTTGTGTTTAATAAATGTATCCTATAGTGTGTCTGTGGCAAGCTTACAATGATGGCAAAAAACAACATTTGAGAGTACTCTAACCCTGGTGCAAGAGGGGGTACGCAGCTGGAGGTTGAATATTTGAAGGGTTATAGGACTATAAAAAGTTTTGAAACCTCTGCTCTAAAAGGACACCTGACCTGCTGCCAAGAACACAGGGGTCAATGATGAACACAGGGGTCAACTGCCAGTGTTGTGACAGAAAGTCTAATAAAAGAGATCTATCTATCACATAGTAAAGGTTAAAAACCGTGGAGGTGTTTTCGCTCAGTCTAGCATCAATAACAAAATGGTGGCACCTTCTTCAGATGAAATGCTAGCAATATTTAATTGATTTAAGTTAAAGTTAACCCTCAAAGTGACAACGTATTTTGCTTAAAGGAGACAAAGGTGTTCCGTTTTTACCCTAGGAGACAGTCTGTCAACCAGTACCACTTAATAAAAATAAAAATTGTAACACAAATGTTTTAAATTTATTAAAATGTAAATTTTTTAAATATAGGTTTTTACATGTTTTTAACATGTATTTTGATCAACTTAATCCATAGCCACTGGTTATGAACATGTGTCTGCTACTCATTCAAAGTGTTGCGTTTCTGTGATACGCAGAGGCTGAGAAATTGACAGAAATTGAGCTAACCTGACATATCTGGTTGTATCTAAAATTGTCACCAATATAGGCGATATGAGTGCCGGTGCTAAATATGTCCTTAAATGTTTCAGTATTTTGGGGTTTTGTTATATTGGCTGCCACGCACTCCAGGGGCCCAATCTGCTGTGACTCCATTTCTATATATTTTCAGGGTAAATACATCTACATCTTTCTGAAATGTGGTGCTTTTATCACAAAGTGTACTTTTGAGTCAACATTTTCAGCCATGCACCACTAGTATACAAAAGACGGATAATTTTTCAGTCCTCCATATTAACACAGAAATCATGGTAGTTTGTGTGTTTTCTGTCATAACTAGCTGCTTAACAAAGTCCTCGAAATAATGACAAATTTGACCTTTTGGGGGACTGTTAGGTTTAACAATGAGGGCTTGATGAAAATCGGATTAGTTGAACTAGGTATTCATGCTGGGCAAGAAGAAAAATGTGTATCCCTGCATCCCCAGAACCATGGACTGAAGTAACCCTCGATGACTCTGCGATTTCCTGGCCCATATATGCTTTCGTCAATGTAAGCCATCTGTCGGGAGTAGACAACAGCACCTAAACAAAAGATCCACTCATCTCCATAGTATTTCACACATTACTCATCAATAATCACTACATTCTCCCTAATGGATTTTGTAAACATCCATCACTCCTCCCAACCAGGAGTCAGCATTGGGTCAGACATCAAGAGAGCAAATTATCAGCCGCCATCATCTTTCTCCAGGCATTATAAATATGGTATTTATCGTGAAGCTGATCCTCCATGGAGACTCCACTTCTGATATATTCCTCATCTGACAGGAGGCGAAATGATGAATCTCTCCTTGGACCATTTATGACAAGGTACCAGACGAGGAACTTAAAGATGCAACACAAGAGTAAAGACTCATGTTTTATGCATGAGGTGACAAAACGGTGCACCAATTACTGAGCTGTATTTACTGCCACAGAGTTGCTACTCATCTCATTGATGGGATGGCATGATAGATGGATGAGTGATCCAAAGATAGGGTTTTTAAATGTTAAGATGATATGTCATTCACAATTATGATACGTCAAGCACAAATGTGCAATTTTTACATAAGGTTGTGAGTACAAATATATCTCTTAAGATATAAGATATACTCAACTTGCATTAAGAATATGCAAGTTGAACTTTACTACGCACATTAGTGGAGTAAGGCAGATGTGGGGACAATAGACAATACACACTGACAGTGACAGGGTTCTCAGCTTGTAATGGTTCTACTTCTTGAGCTATAGCTACAGTAGCACTTGCTATCTGCAATTTCTGTTGTATTTCCTATTTCTTAATTATTCAGATAATGTCCATCACCAGTTTAAGAGGAGCCTCTGAAGTATTCAGGACTTGCCAATGACATTACTGGAGTATATGATTAGCACTAGTAGTAGGTCCTTACATTTTGAAGGCATGCATCACTCTAAAAATGTTATTTCTTTCTGATTGGCCAGAGTACCCAGAACTGACCAATTCTGGATCATTAGTCTTGGACCCGGCATCCACAACAGTTGAGAGAGTACATCCGGTCAATCCCCTCAATCAAAGTGTACAATCAAAGTGTCTGACCTTCCCAGGTAGATGTCTCTCTTTGGGGACAGAGAGGGCCTAGGGGTGGATGGGAAAGTGGATATCCCATGGAGAGGTACCTTTTACCCCCCTGAGATCCTCACTCTTTGTTTTTTTGATAGAGGTAGGGGGGCGGGGCAGTGGGGTTCAATATGGGCGTCCCTTCTGTTAGGCCACACCCATAGGAAGTGTCACTAAATTATGTTGTCGAACAGATGCATGATGTTCTGGACATTTTTTCAAAATAGCTGAAAAAAGTACCCAATTGTCATACTTGAGTAGAAGTATATATACCTTAATAGAAAATGACTCAAGTAAAAGTGAAAGTCACCCAGTAAAAACCTACTTGAGTAAAAGTAAAAAAGTATTTGGTTTTGTTAGGTTCTAATTCTCAGAGTAAAAACTCAACGAACATTTATGAAAGCTTAACCAATTTTAACAGCTGAGAGATTTATCTCCTTAATTTAATATTTCCGACTGACACTGAGCAACTAGATTGTCGCTGAAACGGCCTTATGGGTCCTCCGCAGGACATTTATAACCGTCCTTGTTATTCATCTCCTTTGAAATGCTCCAGACTTTCCAAAGGGAGGGGACAGAGTTCTACTCCTCCTCCAGGCTACTTTACTTGGCGCTCGCAACTTTTTGTTTTGATTGATCCCGTACAAAACAAAATGTTCTATATGTGTGACTGCCAGGGTTGTTTTTGTGTTAAAGTTGTGTATGTTGTTTACAATAGCACTAAAAAAGCTGGTTGTGGTATTGACCTGTATGACTTCTTGTGGTGACTGTTTTTTTTAACTTTGGAACATTGTTACAGCCCTGTTTAATTTGCTTTATGAGACCAATTATTTCCTTATAAATAATGCAATTACTTCATATATTTACTGTGTAGCCAATATCCATACTCTCCAATATGCAGCAAGGGGTTGAGAATCAAAGAGAGAACTCAACAAGGTCATCTCAAGGTAAAGCCATTCTCACAACAACAGCACACCCCAGACTCCCTTTTATGTTGTATTACCACATAATTACCAGTCATCATTTGTTAGATTTTACAGGTGTACAGCAAACAATACTATCAAGCTAAAAGGGGGATTTTATAAGGCCCTTTGTTTTTCTTCTTTTCTCCTTCACCTTGAGCTCTGTGATCAGAGTCCGTGGCCCAACCCAGGGGAACTCATGCATTCAGTGTCTCAGTTTTAAAAATTGCTCTAATGTTTGAATTTGAAAGCCAAATTAATTACTCTGATTTAATTGTTGTGGACACGAACCCTCCTACTCCTCTTAATCACATTGTCGTGGAGGTTGTTGCCCTTTATACTGGGGTATACTGAATGCAGACACATGATGTTGATGTACAGAATGGCAGAGAAAAAAGGAAATCCACATGAGATGTTATTTACATTGAAACATGAAATGTGGATGTGTTTGATAGATTATAACAGCTGGAGCGTGGTGGGAGACAATGTGTTATTGTCACCAGGAACGAGCTGTGACTTCTTATAGAGTCAATTACATTGCATCCCAGTTGACTGTTGTAACGGTTTTCTTCTGGTGAAAGAGAGGCGGACCAAAATGCAGCGTGGTTAGTTTTGTACATCTGTAATAACGAAGAAAGTACAACAAGCTACAAAACAAGAAAAAAACGAAAACAGTCCTATCTGGTGCCACAAACACAAAGACAGGAACAATCACCCACAAGAGACCTAAAGAACATGGCTGCCTAAATATGGTTCCCAATCAGACAACGATAAACACCTGCCTCTGATTGAGAACCACTCTAGGCAACCATAGACTTAGAGTACTACTCTAACCACAATCCCATAACCACAAACAACCCCAGACAAAACAAACCACATAAATCCCCATGTCACACCCGGGCCTAACCAAAATAATAATGAAAACACAGAATACTAAGGCCAGGGCGTGACAGTACCCCCCCCCCCAAAGGAGCGGACTCCCGGCCGCCACCTAAATCCATAGGGGAGGGTCTGGGTGGGCGTCTGTCCACGGTGGCGGCTCTGGCGCTGGACGTGGACCCCATTCCAACATAGTCTCTGTCCACCTTCTTCGCGTCCCTTGATTGGCGACCCACGCCGCCAACCCAGGCCTACTAACCCCAACAAAGGGCCCACCTGGACTGAGGGGTGCCTCACGACTGAGGAAGTTCGGGACCGAGGGGAAGCTCGGGACCGAGGGGAAGCTCGGGCAGGTTGATGGATCTGGCAGATCCTGGCTGGCTGGTGGTTCTGGCAGATCCTGGCTGACTGGCGGATCCTGGCTGAATGGCGGATCCTGGCAGACTGACGGCTCTGGCAGATCCTGGCTGACTGGCAGTTCTGGCAGATCCTGGCTGACTGGCGGATCCTAGCAGACTGACGGCTCTGGCAGATCCTGGCTGACTGGCGGATCCTGGCAGACTGACGGCTCTGGCAGATCCTGGCTGACTGGCAGTTCTGGCAGATCCTGGATGACTGGCAGTTCTGGCAGATCCTGGCTGACTGGCGGATCTAACGGATCCTGGCTGACTGGCGGCTCTGGCGGATCCTGGCTGACTGGCGGCTCTGGCGGATCCTGGCGGCACTGGCGGCGCTGGGCAGACTGGTGGCACTGGGCAGACAGGTAGCTCAGATGGCTTTGGGCAGACTGGCGACTCTGATGGCGCTGGGCAGATGGGAAGCTCCGGCAACGCTGGAGAGGAAGGCTCTGGCAGCGCTGGACTGAGGGGCTCTGGCGCCTCTGGAATGAGGGGCGGGAGCTCTGGCAGCGCCGGACAGACGGGAGACTCCGGCTGCACTGGAGAGGAGGTAGGCTCTGACGGCGCTGGACAGACGGACAGCTCAGGCGGCGCTGGAGAGGAGGAAGGCTCTGGCAGCGCTGGACAGAGGAGCTCTGGCGCCTCTGGACTGAGGGGCGCTGGCGCCTCTGGACTGAGGGGCGCTGGCGCCTCTGGACTGAGGGGCGCTAGCGCCTCTGGACTGAGGGCCTCTGGCGCCTCTGGACTGAGGGACGGAAACTCTGGTAGCGCCGGACAGGCGGGAGCACCTGTGTTGATGGGACGGAGAGACAGCCTGGTGCGGGGTGCCGGCACTGGTGGTACCGGGCTGGGGACACGCACCTCAGGGTGAATGCCTTGCATACTACTCCAAATCAACTGCTCTCTTTCTTCACACTCCCCCAATTCTATTAACACCTCCTCGAGTATCTCCTCATCTCCCATCCGTTCACTCTCCTCCATTCTGTCCAATAACTCCTCGACCCTCTCAGACTCAGCCCTCAGCTTCGCCGATAGCTCCGATAACATCCATGGCTCCTTACAGTAAACAGGGGGAGTTGTCTCAGGTCTGGCTCCTGACTCTGCCACACTCCCTGTGCCCTCCCCCCAATACATTTTTGGGGCTGCCTCTCGGGCTTCCAGCCGCTCTGCCGTGCTAGCTCCTCATAATGCCGCCTCTCTGCTTTCGCTGCCTCCAGCTCGGCTTTGGGGCGGCAATATTCCCCTGGCTCTGCCCAGGGTCCTTTCCCGTCAAGGATCTCCTCCCAAGTCCATTTCTCCAAATAGTGCAGTCTCTCCCACTGCTGCTGCTGCTGCCTTTGCTGCTGTTGCTCCTGCTGCACCTGTAGCTTCTCCTGCTGCTGCTGTTGCTGCTGCCTCTGTTTACCACGCCTGCTTGGTCCTTGGTTGGTGGGTGATTCTGTAACGGTTTTCTTCTGGTGAAAGAGAGGCGGACCAAAATGCAGCGTGGTTAGTTTTGTACATCTTTAATAACGAAGAAAGTACAACAAGCTACAAAACAAGAAACGTGAAGAAAAAAAAAACAGTCCTATCTTGTGCCACAAACACAAAGACAGGAACAATCACCCACAAGAGACCTAAAGAATATGGCTGCCTAAATATGGTTCCCAATCAGAGACAACGATAAACACATGCCTCTGATTGAGAACCACTCTAGGCAACCATAGACTTACCTAGAGTATTACTCTAACCACAATCCCATTACCACAAACAACCCCAGACAGAACAAACCACATAAATCCCCATGTCACACCCGGGCCTAACCAAAATAATAATGAAAACACAGAATACTAAGGCCAGGGCGTGACAACTGTTTTAAAGATGCATGCTATTCTTTCTTAGAATCATTGTGGAACTGGGGCTGAATTAGACTATTGTTTCCCACGTGTCAATGGAAATAAACCAATTCATTCTAATATTGTGGCATTGTTTTATCTACAATGATGCATGTGGTTAGAAGCTCTTGAATGGATACTCGGTGTGAATGTGTGATTATATATATCTAAAATGTGGATAGAAAACCAAGTCTCAAGTATAAGCCTTGATACTCCACACTCAACAGCTAGAAATGGCCTCAGTATAGCTACCCTGATTGTATGAATTACTGAAATTGGTACTATGGTTGTTAGAAGATGCATGGTCTCGGTAGCCAATTTGCTGTAATTGCGGAGAGTAATTTATCATGTACAGGCTATAGGAAGAGAAGTAATAACAGTATGTAGTGTTATTATTATTATTACTGAGAGGTTATAAACTGACCAAGTTCTCAGATCGTAGGCTATTGGGTCATGGTAGCTGTAGGAATCACAGGGAATCATGTATGGTTACAGTATGTATTGTTAATTCTCAAGATCAACATCCATAAAGTGAAATGGAGCTCAATGGAAAGAACTAGAAGACCTTGATGGAACCCCCAGTCTAATTACAGGATGGATACTGCATGACATGTTGCTCTTAGATGTCTCACCATAATCTTTTCTCTTTAAATTAGATTATTTGTGTTGAGCAATACATCATTTAATTTGTTAGATTTAATGCCATTTCCTGTGTGATATGAAACACAATCATCATTTCTTTAGATAGAGGATTTGCATTTAAAGATAATTCTATGCCCATTCAATGGTTTATTTGGAGTAAAAAACAGCTTTGTGAAAGGTATTAACACATCTTAAAAGAAAGAGAATAGAAAGGTATTAATTGTAGTCTGCTGCCACCACAAAATAACTTCTTCTGCCCTCTCACCTGTCTTCCCTTTTCTCTCTTTCACACCCATGGTGGTCAGCACGCCATGCTTCTTGTGTTTGTTGTCAGCTTTTGGGCTATGTTCCCTGACCTCGCCCTTTTCCCAGTTTCACACCCGGTGCCCAGAAGGTGTGAACAGGGAAGAGGACCGGGGCAGCGTTGGAACGAGTGGTGAGATGACTCAGTTACATGGAGGTTGCAGACAGAGAAAAACACACTGTGGGTGATTGTGCTGCCACATATAGGGAGTTACAGGTTGATCCCTTATTAATTTCATCCTAACAGGAATGAGTCCGTAGCCCCTGGTCTATCTATCTATATATATGGATGGGAAGCTGACTTGAATAAACATCTTAGAATTCTGATTTCTGAGTTTAACTTGTACCTCTAGCTTTGCTTGTATATCAACTTACCTGGTAAAGTAAGTGTTTAATACCTTTATGGTACTTTGTCACCAGGTTGTTCAGCCTGAGTACCATATACCTATTGGATGCCAATGTCTCATCTGTGAACACACACTGTGCTCCAGCTCTTATGTCAGAACATCCCATGTCAACAACCTGCTAAATACAGTCATTCATGACATTATAAACCAAAACACACAATTGGCCGCACCCAATAATACATTCTATGAAATAAACAAGACAAAGCTGGAGTAATAAATGGTAGAAGTGAAAACCCAATAACAATTTTGTACCAACAAAAAAGGCCCACACTGGAACGAAAGCATCAGATGTTTTTCTATTCAAACAGCTTCCAAGCGGGAAACCGGCGTTCCAGTGACACTGCCAAATGTCACGCTCGACAGCTGCATTGTCGAAGCCCCACAGGGGCGGCCATGTCTGGCCCACCTTGTGAAATCAAATCCATATAAATGTGATTACTGGAACTACAAGTCAGTGGTGGATAGGCCAACAGCCATATTGAGTGTATACATGCAAATAATTATATTTCTATGTTCAGATGTGGACGACCAGTGGTTGAAACCAAAAAAACTGCACATTTTCTGTGCCCTTTCCTCTCAGCTAATTATGTTTATCTCTCCAATTGATGCTGGACATACACTAGAGGACGTTATGGTGATGCAAGACATTTGGAGGAAAAGTATTGGTTTGGTGACTTGATCTCTAATTATGCATATGGCTAGTACAGAAACCTAGACTCGTTAGAAGTTGATTATTTACTCAATAACCCATTAGTCAGTCAGCAGAGGAGAGCAGAGGGCAAGACGAGTGTATCGAGATTCGTAAATGTTGTAAACATATGGAAATAGTGTGGTTTTGATGTTACACAATGTAGACAAAGTTGCTGACAATATGTCTGACAAATACCTGTAACAAGGAATGTCAAGGGTGAGGTGCAACAGTCTGCATCCCCGGTTATCCAGGAGGATAGACCACCCCTCTGTTATTGTAAGTAGGATACCATTGAATGCTATTCTCTGTTCTCACAAATGGTACAGATTGTATACTTACATACCAAACACATGTGGTATAGTTCTATCTGACAAACCTCTCAGAGCACCAGTGAGAAGACCCTACCACTCACAGCAAACATGCTGCCTCTCATTTCCCTCTCACACATTTAAAATATCCAAAGAAGTTTTACATTTATTTTCCCTGCATGCTAATTTAAGTCTCCTGCCTCTTTCTGAAATAGGTACTTACCTTTAGAAGGCCTGGTCACTCTTTCTCCGTCTTAATGAATGAATCACCTTGTCAAATTTGGGAGGCACACTATTGACAAAATGGAAATGGGATGCTGACCCAGCAAGCATCAATCACCTCTGAGATGAATGACCAATTTCAGCCCCCATGTCCCCCTAATCAGTCTTTCCTTGATGATACCTCAAAGGACTAATTCATTTAAATTAAAATGCTTTTTATTTTGACTCTTAATCACATGGAAATATCACTGACGACAGTTCTTTTTTTAAACTTCTTTCTCTCCAGTGAAGAGTATTGGAGATGTGGTTGTGGGTGGAAAATAACTTAATTTTCACAACAATGGGGCAGGTAGCCTAGTGGTTAGGGTGTTGCACACGTAACCGAAAGGTTGCAAGATCAAATCCCTGAGCTGACAAGGTAAAAAATGTTGGTATGCCCCTGAACAAGGCAGTAAACCCATTCTTCCTAGGCCATTATTGAAAATAAGAATTTGTTCTTAACTGACTTGCCTAGTTAAATAAAGGAAATATATATATATTAAAGTGCTGTGAAGTAGATGGTGAAATTCTTTACAACTTTTAATGGACTGAGTTATAACACCTTGCATCTAAATGATGTGTAACGCACTGGGCGTAGTGGGTGCGGAGTCAGGCGCAGGAGGCAGAAGGTACAGCATAGCACTTTATTACGCACCGGAAAATACACAAATGCCCAAAACCAGGACCTAACCCATCCGGAGGGAAAACTCTAAAACAACATGCACTACCACACAATAACAGAGTGGGAAATTAAATAAGCCCGCACAAAGAGCAGGCGGGCCTGCTGGATTATATTGTCCAACTAAACCTAAACAAGAAACAGGTGTTACTAATCAGACAAAAACAACAGAAAAGGGAAAAGGGATCGATGGCGGCTAGTAGGCCGGTGACGACGACCACCGAGCACCACCCGAACAGGAAGAGGAGTCGTGACATTATGAAATACCTTCAAAATATTAATATTTCTATTCATTTATAGGATAGGATTTATAGGATTTATATTTATTTATAGGATAAGTATATTTATAAAGACATCACTCAGGGATATTTTTGTTTTTGTAGTGCTTATGCATGGTATGCTGGTATTTACGGGGTTTTGTTTGACTCATTTATTGTATTGTTCTGTTGACGGTGGTTTATGGATATTAAACGACACCGTTGTAAATCAGTTTCGCTCTCCTGTGCCTGACTTCTCTGCCGCCAGTACGCACCTCACTACAGGGTTAAAATATAATTAACTGTAATTTTTTGGTCAACGATCTACACAAAATACTTTGTAATGTCAAAGTGGAAGAAAAATGCTAAAATGTGTAAAAATAAAGTGAAAAATAAAACATTAATAAGTATTCAACCCCCTGAGTCAATACATGTTAGAATCACCTTTGTCAGTGAATACAGTTGTGAGTCTTTCTGGGTAATTGCTCAAAGAGTGCTCAACGAGAATTCCACACCTGAATTGTGAAAAATGTGCTTATTGTTCTTTTCAAAATGTTTCAAGCTCTGTCAATTTGGTTGTTGATCATTGCTTGACATCCATTTTCAGGTCTTGCCATAGAGTTTCAAGCAGATTTAAGTCAAACCTTTAACTCAGCCGCTCAGCAACATTCACTGTCTTCTTGGCAAGCAACTCCAGTGTAGATTTGGCTTTGTGCTTTAGGTTATTGTCCTTCTGAAATGTGAGTTCATCTCCTGGAGTCTGGTTGAAAGAAGACTGAAACAGTTGTCCTTTGCCTGTGCTTAGCTCCATTCCGTACATTTTTCATCCTGAAAAACTCACCAGTTAAAAGCATACCCATAACATGATGCAGCCACCACTATGCTTGAAAATAGAGTGGTACTCAGTAATGGATTGGATTGGATTTCCTGAAACATAACACTTTGTATTTAGGACAAAAAGTACATTTTTTGCAGTATTACTTTTGTGCCTTGCTGCAAAAGGATTCATGTTTTGGAATATTTGTATTCTGTAGAGGCTTCCTTCTTTTCACTCTCTCAATTGGGCTGGTATTGTGGAGTAACACACAATGGTGTTGATCCATCCTCTGTTTTCTCCTACCACAGCCATTATACTCTGTAACTGTGTCAAAGTCCCCATTTGCCTCATGGTGAAATTCCTGAGCGTTTTCCTTCCTCTAGAGCAACTGAGTTAGGAAGGATGCCTGTGTCTTTTTAGTGACTGGGTGTATTGACAGACCATCCAAAGTGTAATTAATAACTTCACCATGCTCAAAGGGATATTCAATGTCAGCTTTTAATTTTTTTACCCATCTACCAACAGGTGCCCTTCTTTGCGAGGCATTTGAAAACCTCCCCGGTCATTATCGTTGAATCTGTGTTTGAAACTCACTAAGGGACCTTACATATAATTGTATATGTGGGGGTACAGAGATGAAGTGGTCATTAAAAAATCACTATTATTCCATGCACATTTTTACGTGACTTGTTAAGCAAATTTTTACTCCTGAACTTGCCACAACAAATGGGTTGAATACTTATTGACTCAAGACATTTCAGCTTTTCATTAGTATTTCATTTGGATTTTGGGGGAAGGGAAACATAATTACATTTTGACATTAAGGTTGTATTTTGTCTAGGCACATTTGCTTTAGGTTGTAACACAACAAAATGTGGAAAAGTCAAGGGGTGTGAATACTTTCTGATGGCACTGTACATATCTGAATACATTGGTCTACTAATTCAACAAAACATTATGTTAATAACTCAATAGGGAAAACATTTGTTTAATAGTGGTTCAATAAAATCCATACTGACTTCACTAAATTGATAGTGGTCAATAAACTCTCAATTGTCTACAAATATGCCCACCTATACGACTCCGCAAGTTCCGGTGTTCCTTTCACGAGACTATTGACAGAAATACCTGACAGGGGATAACGATGGCACATAAAAGTAGGAGGAAAAAACAGTAGGTCTCGGTAGAGTTATTATTCATACACAGATGACAAGCAGAAGCAAATGAGCTGTGAACGAGGGCAGCTGTCCCTGCTGTTGCATGGAGAACTCTGGACTTACAAGAGGCAGTATTAGTACACTTTAGACTGAGGCTTCTGCTAAACTATTAAATACTTCTCATTGGAGGATTGTGTGACGAGGTAGGTGAGGGTGAAGTGGCGGTGAGAGGGACTCATTCTTTTTTTCTCTGATTTGATAGTTGCCGTATCGGAAATGGCTCCACTTGTCAAGCTAAGAGGGACTTTCTAGAGAAATAAAAAATGCAACGGTTTGTGACGTATCCATTCCAGAGATTCTGACTGAGCCTGACAACATTTGAGGAGTGAAGATAGATTTGTTTTTATAGCTATTCATTTGATTGTAAATAACAGAGGGCCCTACAATACTGTAGCCAATAAACAAACAGTACGGAACAGAACGCGCTTTCATTTGATTCTATGTCATGAATGTAGTTCTTCTGAGCCAGGAGGTGGATAATTCAGGCTATACATGTTCAGGCACTTCCACAGAAACTCTGAAAATGGAACTGTGAGACTGTGGCTGTCACGCCCTGACCATAGTAAGCTGTTTATTCTCTGCGTTGGTTGGGGCGTGATAGTGACTAAACGAGGGCCATCTAGACATACAAAAACCTATCTAGGCCTGATATGGTTCCTAATCAGAGACAGCTGTTTATCGTTGTCTTTCTGGGGATCATATTTAGGTAGCCATTTCCTCATTTGTGTTTGTGGGATCTTGTCTACATTGAGTTGCCTGAGTACATACCAATAGCTTCACGGTTTGTTTATGCTTTATTGTTTTGTTTTGATGAGTTTCAGTTTATTCAAAATATGTGGAACTCTATTCACGCCTTGGTCTACTCATTACGACGAATGTGACAGTGGCCAATGAAATATTAAACTAATGTCCTATCCTTCTGTAAAATATGTAATGCATGTTTGTTGTAACCCTGGACAAGCACACCTGATTCCACTTTTCAACTAATCATCAAGCCCTCAATGAGGTGTGTTTGTCAAGAGCTACGTCTCAACTGTGTACTGTTGGGGTACTCGAGGATCAGAGTTGGGAAACACTGCCATACTCAATAGAACTGTTTTAATAAGTAAATATCCCAAACCCCAGTGTCAGAGTGAACACTTAGTTCAATTAGGCTTCAACTCTGCCTCTTCAGCCATCAAGAAATTGACATTTTACATTACTCATGAATACCTCTGCATTTACTTTCATTACAGTTATCGCCATTCCGAGGTGAAATATTAAACGGACAAAACCATCCTCCAGGTCTCTGAAAGAGAATACTCATCACTGACTCACATGAATTGTTTGTCCAAATAATATTTTTTGCCAAATACAGTAGTATTTTATCAAAGGAACTCCAAAGTGCCCCTAAGTGGCCAGAACCCTTTTTTGTAATTAATTCAACCGCCCTGGTAAGCTCCCTCGATACATAATTTTGTGCCGAGTCAGAGAAGAAATCAAAGCTAATTCACCTTTACACTGATATTTGAACCTTGCAGGGTAAGCTTTTATGCTGTCCTATCCTTGACCTGTTGTTTTCTGTCAAGTTACTTACAGGCATAAATAATAAGTGGAAGAAGGTTGAAGTAACTGTCCACCCTCTCAACACACATCCATGTACTTGCGTACAAACTGTTACACACAGCTATACCTGCATTAAAGATCCCCCTGTGTGCTGGTGTCTATCATTGCTGTGATAACATAAATGCCATCACATCTCCCCACTTGACACACAACTCTGTGAAATGCAAAGTACGTCTTAAACGGTCAGTTTCCAATGTGCAGGGTGGAGTTCAACCGAGCCCGGCGAGCTTCAACTGTAAACAATCTACTTCAAACATTTAAGAAACATTTCAGACAAACTCATAGAAAATTATGTGTTTTCCAACCCTATTACACCCTATTGTTAACCCTCCCACGGCATCCACCTAGTTTTCTTTTTACAAAGCGCTGAGCATCAAGGACAAGCATCCATTCCACCAGGGAGGGAGGGAGAGAAGGAATACAGCAGGTTGTCTTCTTATTTGATGATTCCAGATGCTTCATTAGGACTTGATGTCTTTCATCATCATACTTTCATGTTTGTAACGGTTTTCTTCTGGTGAAAGAGAGGCGGACCAAAATAAAGCGTGGTTATTTTTGTACATCTATAATAAAGATGAAAATACAACAATCTACAAAACAAGAAACGTGAAAAACCGAAACAGTCCTATCTGGTGCCACAAACACAAAGACAGGAACAATCACCCACAAAACCCAACACAAAACAGGCTACCTAAATATGGTTCCCAATCAGAGACAATGACTAACACCTGCCTCTGATTGAGAACCATATCAGGCCAAACATAGAAATAGACAAACCAGACACACAACATAGAATGCCCACCCAACTCACGTCCTGACCAACACTAAAACAAGGAAAACACACAAGAACGATGGTCAGAACGTGACAATGTTATTCTGTAGCGCTCGGCATCTCCACTCCACTCAGGTTGCGCTGTTTGTTTTTTATGGAAATCGATTTTCATCAAAAGTCAAATAAACAGGCTTTGAAAAACTACTAGAATATTTCAGAATCTTTCAACAATTGCTGAAATCACGAGGTGAAATATATAACGTTTAGGTAACGTTGGCCCAATCATCTGGAGTTGGATACACATCACAGCTGAGATGTGAAATGTGAAGAATTGGCTTTCATTTTCCGTTGACTGAATACAACAGCAGGCAGATGCATATTGTTTTTTCATTGCACATCTCCGTTTTGGGTTTGAAATGAGAAAAAAGACAGAAGATGCTGGAATTGTAATTAAAACAACAACTTCTGTGGGTGAAACACTTTTGATACCCTCTGATATACATCTGAACATAATCACAATGTTTTATTTTGTTCTATTGCTAATGATTCATGTTTAAAACATGGCCTGCTGGTCTATTGACTATTCTTCATTATCTGTGGGTTTCAAGATGTCATAATAAATCATGTTTATTTATTTCGAATGATGCAAAAGTCATTAATATCAAACATCAAGGATCAGGGAGATTAGTTACAATTCCAGCATCTTCTGTCTTTTTTTTCAGTTCATAATGAGATCATAGTCCTCTTTCCCATCCATTGTTGATTGAAAGTAATAAGTATAAAAGCGTGTTTGTTCTTCGAGATCAAAGCCACATCAAGATGACAACATCTTGAGACCAAGATACCAAGTTGAGAGACTCTACTCAGCCCCCCAAGTACACAAGTGAACTGTGCTTGACAGATGAGTTAAAATGCTCAGAGACTCAGGAAGTGAGACCTAAAAAAAATCTCCACTCATTGATATGCCAACTGACTCTTCCCATTCAACAGGGCTCCTTTCTTACTAAATGTGTATCGTGCCACACAGTACCCACTCAGTTTTATGGATCTCCAAGGTGTTGCTTTTGGGGAAGGGAATATCCAGTTCTTAAAAACCAAAACTAGGCTCCATTTTTTCTCTCTGACTTTACAGTTGTTGACACAGCTAAGTGTCAACTTTGTTGGTAACTAAACTTTAAGATGAGTCTTTAGTTGTCTATCTTCAACAGCACAGGTGGATGGGTTTATAATGTATTTCACTTATATTCCTCCAATAAAATTGCCTTCACTACTGAGACTGAGAGATTCAGCATAAAGACAGGTTACAGACCTGTTATAGACCCATCAACTGTTATCGACCCATCAACTGTTATAGACCCATCAACTGTTATAGACTCATCCACTGTCTATAGGTTACAGACCTGTTATAGACCCATCAACTGTTATCGACCCATCAACTGTTATAGACTCATCCACTGTTATAGACCCATCCAATGTTATAGACCCATCCAATGTTATAGACCCATCCACTGTTATAGACCCATCCACTGTTATAGACCCATCCACTGTTATAGACCCATCCACTGTTATAGACTCATCCACTGTTATAGACCCATCCAATGTTATAGACCCATCCACTGTTATAGACCCATCAACTGTTATAGACCCATCCACTGTTATAGACCCATCCAATGTTATAGACCCATCCACTGTTATAGACCCATCCACTGTTATAGACAGTGGATAATCCTAGAGTCGCCCCTGCAATTTCATTTTACATAAAAAACCTGAATCTACTCAGCTCCCCCAAAAACATATGTGAGCTTTGCCTTTTTGGTAGATATACTTTAAGGCGAGTCTTTGGGCTGGATTCAATTCGCATCACTGAAGTTTTGCGGAAGATCTGGGTAAAAATGTTAAGGACATATGCAGCGTTTAGGCCTACTGTGAATGTAACTGTGGAATTGCCTTAAATTGCTTTAAATTGCCTTAAACTGTCAATCATGCTTTTAAGAGTATCTTCAGCACTACGGATCGAATAAAGCCCTTTGAGTGTATATCTTCAGCGGCACAGGTGGATGGGTTTAAAATATATTTCACATACAGGTAACTGCCAAAGTAAAGGAAACACATGAGTAAAAAAGGATACTGTAAAGTATATTGAATGTAGGTGCCTCCACACAGGTGTGGTTCCTGACCAAAGGAAGCAATGTACATCCCATCATGAATTGTCCCCAAAGGATGACATTGCCCCCATCCAATGTACATAAGTGGTCACTGAATTGTTTGAGGAGCACAACACCAATGTAAACCATATCCCATGGCCGTATCAGTCATCAGAGCTCAGCCTAATTGAACACCTATGGTAGATTATGGAGCGGCGTCTGAAATAGCGTTTTCGACAACCAACAAAATACCAAATGATGGAATTTCTTGTGGAAGAATGGTGTCGCATCCCTCCAATAGATTTCCAGACACTTGAAGGATCTATGCCAAGGTGCATTGAAGCTGTTCTGGCTTGTGGTGACCCACTGCCCTATTAAGAAACTTTATGTTGGTGTTTCCTTTATGTTGTCAGTTACAGTGCCTTGTGAAAGTATTCACCCCTTTGGCATTTTTCAGATTTTGTTGCCTTACAACCTGGAATTAAAATATATTTTTTGGGGGGGTTGTATCATTTGATTTACACAACATGCCTACCACTTTGAAGATGAAAAATACGTTTTATTGTGAAACAAACAAGAAATAAGTTAAACAAAAACTGAAAACTTGAGTCAATACTTTGTAGAGCCATCTTTTTCAGCAATTACAGCTGCAAGTCTCTTGGGATATGTCTCTATAAGCTTGGCACATCTAGCCACTGGGATTTCTGCCCATTCTTCAAGGCAAAACTGCTCCAGCTCCTTCAAGTTGGATGGCTTCCTGCTGGTGTACAGCAATCTTTATGTAAATACCACAGATTCTCAATTGGATTGAGGACTGGGCTTTGACTAGGCTATTCCAAGACATTTAAATGTTTCCCCTTAAACCACTCAAATGTTACTTAGGGTCATTGCCTGCTGGAAGGTGAACCTCCGTATCAGTCTCAAATCTCAGGAAGACTGAAACAGGTTTCCCTCAAGAATCTCCCTGTATTTAGCGCCATCCATCATTGCTTCAATTCTGTTTGAAGTTTCCCAGTCCTTGCCGATGAAAAACATCCCCACAGCATGATGGTGGCAGCATCATGCTGTGGGGATGTGTTCTCGGGGTGATGAGAGGTGTTGGGTTTGTGTCAGACATAGCATTATCCTTTAAAGCCAAAGCTACATTTTTGTCTCATCTAACCAAAGTACCTTCTTCCATATGTTTGGAGAGCCTCCCACATGCCTTTTGGTGAACACCAAACGTGTTTGCAAATTTTTTCTTTAAAAGCAATGGCTTTTTTCTTGCCACTCTACTGTAAAGCCCAGCTCTGTGGAGTATACGGCTTAAAGTGATCCAATGGACAAATTCTCCAATCTCCGCCATGGAGCTTTGCAGCTCCTTCAGGGCTGTCTTTGGTCTCTTTTTTGCCTCTGATTAATGCCTTCCTTGCCTGGTCCGTGAGTTTTGGTGGGCGGCCCTCTCTTGGCAGGTTTGTTGTGGTGCCATATTCTTTCCATTTTTTAATTATGGATTTAATGGTGCTCTGTGGGATGTTCAAAGTTTTGGATATTTTTCTATAACCCAACCTTGTTCTGTACTTCTCCACAACTTTGTCCATGACCTGTTTGGAGAGCTCCTTGGTCTTCATGGTGCTGCTTGCTTGGTGGTGCCTCTTGCTTAGTGGTGTTGCAGACTGGGGCCTTTCAGAACAGGTGTATATATACTGAGATCAGATCATGATCATGTGACACTTGATAGATTTCACACAGGTGGACTTTATTAAAATAATTATGTGACTTCTGAAGGTATTGGTTGCACCAGATCTTATTTAGGGGCTTCATAGCAAAGGGGTGAATACATATGCATGCACCACTTTTCTGTTTTTAATTTAATAAAAAAATATATACATTTTCACTTCACCAATTTGGACTATTTTGTGTATGTCCATTACATGAAATCCAAATAAAAATCTATTTAAATTACAGGTTATAATTTAACATAATAGGAAAAACGCCAAGGGGGTGACTACTTTTGCAAAGCACTGTACCTGCATTTCCTCTACTAAAATTGCCTCCACTCTTGAGACTGACAGATAAAGAGCAACAACAAAAGCTCAACTGATATTCATTTGTATTTATGAGCCTCACTGAATTGGGTATGTGTCTGGCACACTGAGAAGGTGCCATGCTCAAGCTCAGAGTTGAAACCTTGCAGCATTGTGTAAGGAGCTTGATGATCTGAATACACAATAGCTTCAGACACAATAGCTTTAGACACATTCAGTTTGGTCCTTTGATGGCTGTGAAATTGAAAATGAAAGCACAGATGCTGTCTTAAGATTGGGTTGGGGATCACACTTCTTCAAAGAGTTTTAAAAGTGTCATGAAATTCCAAAACCATTGAGTATATGTTGCTCAGTGCAGGCAAGGGCTGACAACCCCACTTACATAAGGTATCAGTTATGTTTTCTCTCTAAGGTGAGTCGAATCATATCATTGAGGGAAAGCATTAGAAAACAGGTTATATTATCTTGTCTCCACAGTCCTATGTTAGACAGTGTAATGTGCAGCATTTCACACAAATGTACAGTGATTTGTCCTTGAACTAGCGATGAACCAACTATCTACTTGGCCAAATTATGAAAAGTAGCTATTCCATGTAAAATGATAGGGGGTGTAGGGGCTAATTAGACCCTCAGATAGCCACTTTCGACCAGACCAGAAAGCCTGCCGGCCTCAATGTGAAGCTCTATACCAGCACGCAATGCCATATGTTTGAGGTTTGAGCAATTTCGGTACAAAATATTGATTTTGAGACTTGACATGTAACAGATTAAATACTTCCCAAATTAAATATTAAACGACAGGGGGGATTCGTTCATTAGAATTTCATGCTTGTTTTATTATTTAAAAGTGGAACATGAATTGCATCATTCAAGTCAGGAGTGTGTCCCAAAGATGATGGGTTGATTGATCCCATCCACACATTTTTGGATGTCACCCTTTTAGTTTTGTTCACAACACATGACAACCGAGCGACTTGGTTGTCTCACTCTCTCTCACTCTCAGACACATGTGTCACGTGTGTCACGGTCGACCGTGACAGAATCACCCACCAACCAAGGACCAAGCGGCGTGTTAAAAGACAGCGACGACAGCAGCAGCAGCAGCAACAACAGCGGCCAGCATCACAGGACTACACAACTTGGGAGGAGATAGACAGGTGGGCGGTCGACCCAGGGAGAGTGCCGGAGCCCGCCTGGGATTCAATGGAGCAGTGCGAGGAAGGTTACAGGAGAATGAGGTTGGCGAAGCCAGCACGGCAGCGCGACAGGTATGAGAGGCAGCCCCAAAAATGTTTTTTTGGGGGGGCAGACGAGGTGTGGGGCTAAGCCAGGTAGCAGACCTGAGCTCACTCCTCATGCTTATTATAAGCAGTGCATTACTGGTCAGGCACCGTGTTATGCGGTTAAGCGCACGGTGTCGCCAGTACGTGCCCATAGCCCGGTGCGCTATAGGGCAGCCCCCCGAAAGTGCCATGCGAGTGTGGGCATCGAGCTAGGGCGTATGGTGCCTGCTCAGCGTGTCTGGTCACCGGTGCGCAGTTGTGGTCCAGGGTAACCTGTGCCGGCTCTGCGTACTGTGTCTCCGGGGCGCTGGGAGGGTGCAGTGCCTCCTCTGCCTGCGCTCCGCTCGTGCCGGGCAAATGTGTTAGTGGAGCCTAAGGGAGAGGTGCACGTAGTAAGCACTAGATCTCCCGTGCTTACCCACAGCCCGGTTCAACCTGTGCCTGCACTCTGGAGGGTCCGGGCTAGAGTAGTTGTCCAGCCTGGGGAAGTGGTGCCAAGGCTGCGCACCAGAGCTCCAGTGCTCCCCCACAGCCCGGTCCTTCAGGTGCCTCCTCCTAACACCAAGCCTCCTGAAGGTCTCCCCAGCCTGGTGGTTCCTGTGGCAGCCCCACGCACCAGGCTGTCTCTCTGTCTCCTCCCTGCAGGTGGTCCTGCCTGTCCGGCGCTGCTGCCGGAGTCTCCCGCCTGTCTGGCGCTGCTGCCGGAGTCTCCCGCCTGTCCGGCGCTGCTGCCGGAGTCTCCCGCCTGTCCGGCACTGCTGCCGGAGTCTCCCGCCTGTCCGGCGCCAGAGCCCTTCAGCCCAGAGGCGCCAGAGCCCCTGCCCCTCTGTCCCGAGCTTCCCCTCTGTCCCGAGCTTCCTCTCTGTCCAGAGCTTCCGCCCCTCTGTCTAGAGCTTCCCCTCTGTCCCGAGCTTCCGCCCCTCTGTCCAGAGCTTCCGCCCCTCTGTCCAGAGCTTCCGCCCCTCTGTCCAGAGCTTCCGCCCCTCTGTCCAGTGGGGTCATTGAGAAGGGTGGCCATGGTTAGAAAGCCACGGAGGCGGACAATAAGGCGGACTAAGACTATGGTGAAGTGGGGTCCGCGTCCCGCGCCAGAGCCGCCACCGCGGACAGACGCCCACCCAGACCCTCCCCTATAGGTTAAGGTTTTGCGGCCAAAGTCCGCACCTTTGGGGGGGGGGGGCGGTACTGTCACGTTCTGACCTTTATTTCCTTTGTTTTTTCATTATTTAGTATGGTCAGGGTGTGAGTTGGGGTGGGCAGTCTATGTTTGTTTTTCTATGATTTGGGTATTTCTATGTTTCAGCCTAGTATGGTTCTCAATCAGAGGCAGGTGTCATTAGTTGTCTCTGATTGAGAATCATACTTAGGTAGTCTGGGTTGCACTGTTTGTTTGTGGGTGATTGTCTATGTTGATGGCTTGTTTCAGCGCAGCTCGCATTAGCTTCACGGTTGTTATTTTGTTTACTGGTTTGTATAGTGTTTCAGTGTTCAGTGTTTTCTTTATTAAAATTCATGATGAACACATACCACGCCGCATTTTGGTCCTCCGATCTTTCTCGCCTCTCCTCTTCAGATGAAGAGGAGGACGACCGTGACAACATGATACAAGACACACGACCGAATATTACAAACTTAACAAGTTCATGCATATGCCTTGATATACTTACGTGCATACACTTATCTTTTAATGGATATTGCTAATCCAAATATCTACATTATGATCAATATAGCGATATTGATAATAAGCTCATTATCTACCTAATGGATCCTCCATATCTCCCTTATTTATCTATTTTTTAAATCTCTGCAGTGCAGCTGGACCGTATGCTCCATGTTATCACGAGGCCATAGAGTTGCTATCTGGCTTAGCCAATTATATTACCTTCATAAATTCAAGTTAAACTAGAACATGGTGTATTTCATTTTTGCTTCGGATGGAGCTCATGTCCAAATGTGTTAGTGCAGATCATTTTTCATAATAAAGTTTACCGAGATATGTGTACAAGGATACATATTCAGCCTTTGAGTTACGACAATAGCCTCCGGTGTTGTCGTGCTAACTGATCAAAAACGCCTGCCTGTCTGACAGCTCCATATTGACGAGAGGTAGATAATGCATATTTTTTTATATAATCTGCTGAGCGTGTGAAATCATTAATAACTAAAATGATTTATTCCTGTGTGTTCTTAATATTATAAAAATATGAATGTTTCATCACTCATCTTACATGATTGTGTGACTTTATTTATGCTAAACCCTGGGAGATATTGTGGACAGCAGTAAGTCTCCTCAGATTCTGTCTGTAGTAGGACTCTAAAAGGAATACTAAGTATTGTTGTTGTTATGGTGTAACACTCATTTCACATTTTTTATTAAGATAATCTCTAATGGTAAATGTATAAACTTACTCCCACTTGAAGAGTCAAAATGTTTCAGAGCTCATTTAAGGGAATTTGATATCAAACCGATTCTCTTATGACAGTCGACAGAGGTTGATGTCTATCCCCTCTCTTCAGTATAAGTGTTTGCTGAACTCTTGAGTGACTAGAAGGGCTTTTCATCTAGCTAAGTGCCTCTGTTTATGTAATAGGCTTCTTTGTAAATGTGATTTTGTGGTAGATTTAATAAATGGATTATTGTTATTACAATATGCATAAGCCACCTCTGGTAATGGCTTCTTGTCCTCTTCCGGTCCCTGTGGGATGTAAGCCAATGGAAATCTGTCCTCTAGCCTGCCTGTTGTTAGCAGAGGAAAATAACCCCAAGTCAGAGGCAATACATGCTTATGGAGGTGGTTTTCCTCTATGTTATGCTCAATGGGAGACACAAGATGATGTTGCCGTTTTCAAGTAAGACCACATCTTGGCACATCACATGACATCACTTGTTTGTGCAATACCACAGTGGGCCTACATGAATATGTTTTTTGATAGTCAATGTTTGAATGATTACACTGAAACTCAAGTCATGTTTAGTGACATGTGGGAGTAATGGAGTAATCATGAAATCACTTATTACAGAAAACACTAGCTGTTGAAATTTCCGTTATGTTCACTTGCAATCAACTATCCTAAGCACCATAACGCACAGTCTTGGGCCCTGGGCGGTCTTGACAAAATGTACATCCTTATGATCAAATCACCTCTTCACAGTAGTGCCATCCTAACCAATATCAGTGTGGGAGCTCTGCTCACATTAAAACAATGTGTAAATACACTTTAGCCTAGAACCAAGCTTCTATTACACATCCCACATGTCTATCTTTAACCATCTCTACATGTACATACTACCTCAATCAGCCTGACTAACCGGTGTCTGTATGTGGCCTTGCTACTTTTATAGCCTCACTACTGTATATAGCCTGTCTTTCTACTGTTGTTTTATTTCTTTACCTATTTCTTTACCTTTGATTTGATTTTATCAGCAACCCTCTCCAAGAGTTAGAGTATGTGTTTAGGGTTCTAAGGCTGTGTTTACACAGGCAGCCCAATTCTGATATTTTGTCCACTAATTGGTCATTTGACCAATCACATCAGATCTTTTCACATCAGATCTTTTTTAGAGCTGATCTGATTGGTCAAAAGACCAATTAGTGGGATAAATATCAGAATTGGGCTGCATGTGTAAACGCAGCCTAAGATACCTGTAACATTTTGAGAAAGGCCACAATATTAATCTAACCCTAGGTATAATGAGGCTGCTCTGAAAGCTTTCTCTTTGCGAGTCAAGACAAATGTCCCTTGTTTATGCCAAGTCGGTCCATCTGCCAACATAGACAGAAAACTGCAAAAGTTAAATAAACTGCAATCGAAGTAGAGTCTTTATTCGCCATTAAGTGACAGTACTCTTATTGTCTGGTGAAGGCCCAATCCCTAGAGGGGACGGTGGCTTCGCAGATGACAATGCTGCCATCTTTCTTGACAAGGGTATTTTATCAAGTGCAAATATTCTGCCTCCAATCAATTCTTTACCGCTTCATCCTCTCTTTCCGGCTACAGGCGGCTAGAGGATAATGAAAAAAAAACATGGCCTGTTAGACAACGCTCATTGTTGACGTTCGAGTGGTAGCAGGTGTCACACGGCGTGGATGTCAAATTAAAGACGATTTACCTGTCAGTGTCAAAAGAATGGCAGTAGAACGGATCAGAAGGGGAAGTGGTATCTCATAATACCGTGAAGTCATCCTGTCGCCGTGGTGATAATTAAACCAGTGCCTCATAGGAATACCTCTCACCTGTTTGGGTTCAGGAAGGAGACACGCAGTGAGCACGCTACCGTAAAGGAAATTTGGAAAATATTCTAAAGAAATATATCTTCTCTAAAATAATAAGATACAGTATAGTATCTACAGTAACAACATACAGTATGGTATCTAAAATAACAGGATACAGTATAGTATCTACAATAACAGGATAGACTATAATATCTACAGTAACAAGGTACACTATAGTATCTACAATAGCAAGATACAGTATAGTATCTACAGTAACAAGATACAGTATAGTATCTACAATAACAAGATACGGTATAGTATCTACAGTAACAAGAGACAGCATAGCATCTACAATAACAAGATACCCTATAGTATCTACAACAAGAAACAGTATAGTATCTACAATAATGAGATACAGCTTTAACAGGAACTTACTGTATAACATGACTGCAGTATTGGAAGATTAACTCGGAAGCTTAAAGATTAACACAAAACTACATTTACCATTTCCGAACAAGTGTCAGTGACAGTTATCACAAACTATCACATTAATCACATTGACAATATTTATGCCCGACCTTTGTCTTGCCACCTTTGCATTTACCATAAGTATTTTACAACAACTGTTGTAGCTGCTATTTGCTAATGACATGCCCGTCACTAGAGACACACACACACACACACACAATAAAATTTGATTTGATTTGACACACATATCTCCCTAATAGCTGTAGTTAATGTATTCTCCACACAGTAACATCGTGACAGACAGGAATAGAGCATTACATTGTCTAAATGCCTGCAGCAGTGTAAGTAAGTGATGGCTGATTCTGATCTGCAGTGTTGGTGCTTGGGAGAGCATTGTGTACACTTCAGCTCCTGGCTGTAGCTTCTGTAGATGGCTGAAGCAGGTGTAATGTATCAAGGTTTTTCAGACGGTGCACAGTGACTCGGTTTGCTGGCTCCTTAATGACTCCAGTGCTGAGGAATTAGGAGAAACTGGAGTTGTTAGACTTTGAGTAAAGGTATCTGCTGTAGTTGGGCTTTTTCAACACTGGTTTTCCCAAAACTGTATTTTTCTCTACAATGTTTTAACACTGTAACACTTGGACAACTGTAATGGAGAAGGAATGATCTGCATAACATCATTTTAACACCCATCAATCAATCACATACATTTTATAAAGGCCCTTTAACATCAGCAGTTGTCACTATGTGCTTCTACAGATAACCAGCCTAAACCCCCAAAGAGCAAACAATGCTGATGTGGAAGCACAGAGGTTAGGAAAAACTCCCTAGAAAGGCAGGAACCTAGGAAGGAACCTAAAGAGGAACTAGGCTCTGAGGGGTGGCTCCTCTTCTGGCTGTGCTAGTTGGAGATTATAACAGTACATGGCTATAAAGGCTAGATAGAAAAAAGAGAGAGACGGAATCTAAAACAAAAATCCAGAAAATCACATTGTATGATTTTTAAGTAATTCATTTTCATTTTATTGCATGACATAAGTATTTGATCACCTACCAACCAGTAAGAATTCCGTCTCTCACAGACCTGTTAGTTTTTCTTTAAGAAGCCCTCCTGTTCTCCACTCATTACCTGTATTCACTGCACCTGTTTGAACTCGTTACCTGTATAAAAGACACCTGTCCACACACTCAATCAAACAGACTACAACCTCTCCACAATGGCCAAGACCAGAGAGCTGTGTAAGGACATCAGCGTTAAATTGTAGAGATGCACAAGGCTGGGATGGGCTACAGGACAATAGGCAAGCAGCTTGGTGAGAAGGCAACAACTGTTGGCGCAATTATTAGAAAATGGAAGAAGTTCAAGATGACGGTCAATCACACTCGGTCTGGGGCTCCATGCAAGATCTCACCTCGTGGGGCATCAATGATCATGAGGAAGGTGAGGAATCAGCCCAGAACTACACAGCAGGACCTGGTCAATGACCTGAAGAGAGCTGGGACCACAGTCTCAAAGAAAACCATTTGTAACACACTACGCCGTCATGGATTAAAATCCTGCAGCGCATGCAAGGTGCCCCTGCTCATGCCAGCGCATGTCCAGGCCCGTCTGAAGTTTGCCAATGACCATCTGGATGATCCAGAGGAGGAATGGGAGAAAGTCATGTGGTCTGATGACAAAAATAGAGCTTTTTGGTCTAAACTCCACTCGCTGTGTTTGGAGGAAGAAGAAGGATGAGTACAACCCACAGAACACCCTCCCAACCGTGAAGCATGGAGGTGGAAACATCATTCTTTGGGGATGCTTTTCTGCAAAGGGGACAGGACGACTGCATCGTATTGAGGGGAGGATGGATGGGGCCATGTATCGCAAGATCTTGGCCAACAACCTCTTTCCCTCAGTAAGAGCATTGAAGATGGGTCGTGGCTGGGTCTTCCATTATGACAATGACCCGAAACACACAGCCAGGGCAACTAAGGAGTGGCTCCATAAGAAGCATCTCAAGGTCCTGGATTGGCCTAGCCAGTCTCCAGACCTGAACCCAATAGAACATCTTGGAGGGAGCTGAAAGTCCGCATTGCACAGCGACAGCCCCGAAACCTGAAGGATCTGGAGAAGGTCTGTATGGAAGAGTGGGCCAAAATCCCTGCTGCAGTGTGTGCAAACCTGGTCAAGAACTACAGGAAACGTATGATCTCTGTAATTGCAAACAAAGGTTTCTGTGCCAAATATTAAGTTCTGCTTTTCTGATGTATCAAATACTTATATCATGCAATAAAATGCAAATTAATTACTTAAAAATCATACAATGTGATTTTCTGGATTTTTGTTTTAGATTCCGACTCTCACAGCTGAAGTGTACCTATGATAAAAATTACAGACCTCTACATGCTTTGTAAGTAGGAAAACCTGCAAGATCGGCAGTGTATCAAATACTTGTTCTCCCCACTGTATATATATATATATTTCACCTTTATTTAACCAGGTAGGCTAGTTGACAAGTTCCCATTTAAACTGTGACCTGGCCAAGATAAAGCAAAGCAGTGCGACACAAACAACAACACAGAGTTACACATGGAATAAACAAACATACAGTCAATAACACGATAGAAAAAGTCTATATACAGTGTGTGCAAATGAGGTAAGGTGGGTGAAGTAAGGCAATAAATGAGGTAAGGCAATAAATAGGCCAGAGTTGAGTTTATTTATTTTATTTTTACAGGGTCAGTGCACATTAATCAACGTTTCAGTAAAAGTGCCGGTTTTATCCAGCCGGCTAATTTTCAACCGCAGTCCGTAGTTGAAAAATAATTACAAGTTAGCAATTAAACACTGGACTGATAGATGTGCAGAAGGTGGATGTGCAAGTAAAGATACTGGGGTGCAAAGGAGCCGAAAATAAAAATAAAATAACAGTATGGGGATGAGGTAGTTGGATCAGCTGGTGCTTAAAGTAAGTGAGGGCGATATCAGTCTCCAGCTTCAGTGATTTTTGCAATTCGTTCCAATCATTGGCAGTGGAGAACTGGAAGGAAAGGTGGCCAAAGGAGGAATTGAGTTTTGGGGTGACCAGCGAAATACACCTGCTGGAACGTGTGCTATGGGTGGGTGTAGCTATGGTGACCAGTGAGATGAGATAAGGCGGGGTTTAACCTAGCAAGGACTTATAGATGACCTGGAGCCAGTGGGTTTGGCGAGAAATATGTAGCGAGGGCCAGCCAACGAGAGCATACAGGTCACAGTGGTGAGTAGTATATGGGGCTTTGGTGACAAAATGGATGGCACTGTGATAGACTGCATCCAATTTGCTAAGTAGAGTGTTGGAGGCTATTTTATAAATGACATCGCCAAAGTCAAGGATCGGCAGGATAGTCAGTTTTACGAGGGTATGTTTGACAGCATGAGTTGCTGGAAAGGATGCTTTGTTGCAAAATAGGAAGCAGATTCTAGATTTAATTTTGCATTGGAGATGCTTAATGTGAGTCTGGATGGAGAGTTTACAGTCTAACCAGACATCTAGGTATTTGGAGTTGTCCACATATTCTAAGTCAGAACCGTCCAGAGTAGTGATGCTGGACAGGTGGGCAGGTGCGGGCAGCGATTGTTTGAAGAGCATGCATTTAGTTTTTCTTGCATTTAAGAGCAGTTGGAGGCCACGGAAGGAGAGTTGTATGGCATTGAAGCTCATCTGGAGGTTATTTAACACAGTGTCCAAAGAAGGGTCAGAGGTATACAGAAGTGTGTCGTCTGCATAGAGGTGGATCAGAGAATCACCAGCAGCAAGAGCGACATCATTGATGTATACAGAGAAAAGAGTCGGCCCGAGATTTTAACACTGTAGTACCCCCATAGAGACTGCCAGCGGTCCGGACAACAGGCCCTCCAATTTGACACACTGAACTCTATCTGAGAAGTAGTTGTTGAACCAGGCAAGGCAGTCATTTGAGAAACCAAGGCTGTTGAGTCTGCTGATAAGAATTTGATGATTGACAGAATCGAAAGCCTTGGCCAGGTCGATGAATACAGCTGCACAGTATTGTCTCATTCTTCAAGCTGTTCAAATGTTCATAGATGACCAGCAGGGTCAAATAATATAAACAGTGCTTATAGACAGTGCAACCGCTCAGAACCGTAGAAGTAAATGTCAGTTGGCTTTTCATAGCCGAGCGTTCAGAGGTTGAGACAGCAAATGCGTGAGAGAGAGAGAGAGATAAACAGAGGTTCGAAACAAGAATGCAGACACACACAAACTCACACACACAGTAACGTGTGGGATATAGCAATAAGACTGTCAGATTAATATGCAGTGCAAATCACTTCCTATTACCCTTCTCGGAGTTTTAAGAATTCCATTACACAGAGAGAAATGCGTTGATGTAGAAAAATACATTTATTTGAAACCATTTCAAAATGACATTTTCTTTACAGTAGAAATATTGAAATTAAGATGAAACAGAACAGCACTGATGATGCATGCATTTGTAGGATTTGTGCAATGAAGAGTATTACAATGGTCTGCCCTTAGAATCATAATACATGTGGTAAAGAGGTCAATGGAACGCAGACCACGGAGATTAGCGCACATTCAACAAATCTGACCTAACAAAGTAGATGGTCATATCCGTCATGATTGATGTATTGTAACAGGCCCACTAAGTGGTTACTAAAGTGTGCATAACATTTTAGAAGTTTTCCCATTTCAGGTTTGAAGAAGTGACTGCTAAATGCTAACTCCTGTTCGTATAAGCTGGTAGCATAGCTATTATTCAGAAATCTGTGCTGGTAGTCAAAGTCGTTTTTAACTGTAACGCAGTTGATTGGTCACAATGAGATCCATACATGCATTATACTCCGATTTCTACCTCAACATAGTGTGAAATACACATATAAACAATAGCCTAAGTGTAGCCACATTTTACTGCGGGTCAATGAGGAGTTTCAGGATATTTCCCCCAGGCCATCTTTCCCCTACGCGTTTCCATGACATTTCCATTCATTTGGTTGAGTTCCATTGACCTCATTACTGCATCTATGTACACTAAGGTTTCTTAATTTCCCTTTCCCACAATCTTGAATCCCTTTCCGATTTCATAGATTAGCTTATATTAGGTGTTCAACATTTGTAACTAATCAAACCAGCTCAATGGAATCTGATGTCAAGCAACGAACACAAGAGAAAACTTTTTCAAACGAACGTCACGGAATAAAATATCTACACCAATAAATAAGCGCACAAACTGTTACAAATGTAACAAAACCCAATTACAGTGCCTTTGCGAAAGTATTCACCCCTCTTAGCATTGTTCCTATTTTGTTGCCTTACAACCTACCACCACTTTCCCTACAAACCTGCAGCAGTACAGAAAAATATATTTTCAAAATAGGTCTTGCCTCTGAAGCATGTCTGAAGAACTTAGCACTGTTGAATGATCAACAACCATGGCGAAAATGCCAACACGTGTTTCCAGCTCATAGGGCAAAAGGAGCTTCGAGGCTCATGGGATGAATGGTTGTAATCCACTGCTATAATGGCCTTACATGTTGAAGGAATGCCTTCTGAAGGAATTCAGGAGAAATAAAAGGAATTATTCACGTGGATGAACTCTCAGTGACCTTTTAGCTCAGCTAGCTCAACTTTGTCTGCCAGAGGAGGAGTCACCGTAGGAACTGGTGTTGGCAGAGATGGCACAAAGAAAAAACTATTTAATATTCCCGTTATCTGTCACTACGTTAATCTTGTTTTCTTTTAATAAGTATTTGAACAAAGCCAGCGTGACATTGAGAACATCAAAGTGATTTGTCAACAACAAACACAAAAGGGACAGTCAGATGAGTGAGGATGATGCAATTATCGTTCAACAAAACAAAGTGTTGCTTTGTTATGTCCTGTCAGGAAGAATGCCTCTTGCTTTGACAACTGCTATAACACTCCTATTAAAATGTAACTCCACTCTCGTTACAATGTAACAAGGGACTACAGATACAGAAGCTCCACCCCTTTCCTGTACTACTGAACACACTTATGTACACGATCATGGGAAACACTTTCCTTCTGCAACATTCTCTAAACATCCCCGCCATTCCCGCCTCTGTGTGTCGTCACGTGCCGACTCCAGGCACGGCATTGTGGGATAGCTCGGCATGGTGAATTCGCTGCTTAATTATCCACTCATCTCCGCTTACCGCCAGACTGGCTACACCTGCTGCCAGGGGACCTGTCCGTGCCTTCAAGCTGCTGGCTGACTGAAGCTCCTGCTCCTACTCTTTCTGATGACAGCTTTCGGAGGACTGCATTGCACAGCAGTGTAGTGGAGGAAACTAGCTACTAGCTAGCATTTATACTATTGTGTGTATTTCACCACGCTAGGGAATTTAAGTGGTGGAACTTGACTCAACAGTAAGTTTCTAACTTCTAAATGAAGCTGATGAAATGTGTTGACAGTGGGATAATTTGACGAGACTCAAACGGATGGGATGGTGGTTAAAAAATCATTGTATCATGTAGTTTTTACTCCAGACACCTTATCAGATGAGTGGAAAGTCAACACAATGTTGTTTTCTTCCCTTCTTGTATGGAAATATTGTTTGAGAGATAATGTTTGAGAGATAATGTTTGAGGAGATTACCATGAAACTCTATGAGAGTTGATATGCTTTACAGAGACAGAACACTCTATGAATAGATGCCAGCAAAGGACTTGATACACTATCAAACTGCAAAATACCCCCAATATACTTGTCCTTGACACGCTGAAGGGCCTTGAACAATATACTCATCAGTAAAAACAATTTGACATCGACAACAATGTGGGATCATCTTGATGAATCAGACACAAATGATATCCACGGATCGTAAATGGTTGATTCCACTTTTCTCGTTACATTCAAAGGGCTAACATTAGAAATAATCCCATGATGTTTATGGCTAGTGTCGTCTGTTACAAAGAGTTTAACCTTGAGATGCAGGTAAAAATTACCACCAATTATGTGTTTTACTTCATTTCAAGCAGGGGTGGCGTTGTGTTAACCTGGTTTGATATTTAGAAAATGATGCCCATCTTTAACAGTTAACCCTTTGTACAAGTCAGATACATTGTATAGCCATAAATCAACCAAATGATGAATATGCGAGTCTGTATATATACTGTATGTAAAAGTGACTGAGCTCTTTTAATGAATAGAAAATAACTATTTACAAAACTTGCTTATCTACAACACATACATCTCGTCCTTAATAATAACATGCACAAGTCAAGGACATCATTTAAAAAAAAGTTGATCTCTTCCTATAAGTAACATCTTGCTTTTTAACACACTTTTAAGAACTGATGACAGGCCATGACTAGATCTCCTGTGTTTGGCATTGTACTTTTACTACAAGCGTGTGAAAAGTAAACATACATATAGTATATACAGAGTGATAACTGATATCTAAAGATAATATGGTACATTTTCAATAATATTCCCTGTTAGATCGGAGACCTAGACATGATGACCCATACAGACAAAAACTCTTATACCTCATGAAAAGTAAAACATTAAGAAATGTACATGACTCTCCTAATAGGTTTTGATAAAGGCTTTGAAAAAAGTCCATGAAATAAAACAATTACGGACTGAAAATGTAACGTTTCTTTTTAACCCAAATTGCGTAACAGTAGGCCTAAGAAGCTCGTACTTGTAATTGAAACTTGTCTCGTTGAGTGGATTTCAGATTCGCCGCATAGATGCTATCAAGCAAGACACCCATGCACATCAGTATAAATCAGGCCCTTAGAAAACTATTAACATTGGTGTTGTGTTTGAGAAATTACAAAAGAAAACAAAAAAGAGAGAACCCTCAAAATGGCAATACTTTGTCTGTACACATGTGTTGCATTCCTTCCCTGGCTTTACACGCTAGTACAGTTAGGAATCTCCCTTGTGCTCTCGCAGGCATGTCCAATTCGCCCTGGGGTAGGGAGAGAAAAAACACACATAAGAACAACATAGGTTAGTCCACTGGTAGTAGAGGCTTTGATGTCTGTGAAACAAATACTTACTTTGACACTGATACTGCCTGTTAATTACTGGGGTTTCATTACAATGTCTTATCAAAAGATCTTAAGCTGTTGTTTCACGTGTGGGACATTAGTGGCTGACCCATTGGTTCATTTGTTTCCTTTTTATTTTGTATTTTCTTAAGGGGTTGGTCAGCTTAATATTGCGGAAAGAATGTTGCTTCGTTTGTTTCCTAGTTTTCTA
Organism: Oncorhynchus tshawytscha; assembly: GCF_018296145.1. Classification (NCBI taxonomy): domain Eukaryota; kingdom Metazoa; phylum Chordata; class Actinopteri; order Salmoniformes; family Salmonidae; genus Oncorhynchus; species Oncorhynchus tshawytscha. The sequence goes on from NC_056460.1 coordinate 13,849,763, forward strand.
CTCCTCCCTTTTTCTACTCCTCCCTTTTTCTACTCCTCCCCTTTTCTACTCCTCCCTTTTTCTACTCCTCCCTTTTTCTACTCCTCCCTTTTTCTACTCCTCCCTTTTTCTACTCCTCCCTTTTTCTACTCCTCCCTTTTTCTACTCCTCCCTTTTTCCTACCAGTTAATTCCATGTAAAGAAACAATGTAAACTTTATATGTAGACTTTATAAACACTATGTATTGTCTACACTGCAGGTCAAAAGTCAACATTTCTATACATGGATATATGACCCATATGTGTTCTAGTCCAATAAAATTAATTTGGACAATGTATGTGTAATATTGTTGGAAGTTCATAGTTCATCCAAAGTTCATCCAAATTAGCAATTTGCTGTTAAAAAATGATTTATCAGACCATGTATCTTACGTTTAACCCTGGTGTCCATCTCCTTCTCCATTACTTCTTTGGCCGTAGTGAACTCACTGAGGGTGATCTTAGGCGTGCTGTCGCTCTGGTTGACTGAACCGATCATCTCCTGCTCTTTCTCCTGGTTCACCTCCGCGTATATGTTAATCCAGGGGATTTTTCTGCAGATTGGTAAATGTAGACAGACAACAGCCATGTTACAATAGGGAATGACTATTCAATGATGATCTGTCCCATTGGCAACATTTCTCCAATATGTATATTACACTTTTTGTTCGGAGTTGGTATGTTGACAAAACTATACTAATCCCCCTGTTAACATGAAGCCACTAGATATCTAACTAAGAAATTCTTAATCTATACATCATTAAATGTCCATTATGACATCAATTTAGCGATATAAGACTGTACTCCTAATTTATATTCACTACCTTTCAAAAGTTTGGGGTCACTTAGAAATGTCCTTGTTTTAGAAAGAAAAGCAACAAAAATATGTGTCCATTTAAAATAACATCAAATTGATCAGAATTACAGTGTAGACATGGTTGATGTTGTAAATGACTATTGAAGCTGGAAACAGCTGACTTGGGCGTACAGAGGCCCATTATCAGCAACCATCACTCCTGAGTTCCAATGGCACGTTGTGTTAGCTAATCCAAGTTTATCATTTTAAAAGGCTAATTGATCATTAGAAAACCCTTTTGCAATTATGTTAGCACAGCTGAAAACTGTTGTCCTGATTAAAGAAGCACTAAAACTGGCCTTCTTTAGACTAGTTGAGGACATTTCTATGTGACCCCCAAACTTTTGAACGGTAGTGTACATTTTGCATAATCTCAGAAAAATATTTAGAAGTACTTCAATTTATTTCAAATTCCAAGTCATTTTGTTACTTAATTGTTTTTGCTTTGTCGGGTGTGACATTTCAATAAATCTGCTTCTTCTTTAGATTCATCCGGGAATTTCAATATCCATAATTGATGCATTTTACGCAGACTTTTTCACCATTTTAATAATTCAGCTACTAACAGCCAAAGTATGGCAACAGCATATTAAGCAATTGAATGATAGTTTTCTTAACATAACTGATTCCAACACGTGCCCCATGCATCCAAATCACTATAAAATCTGTTTACTCCATCTACAGTATAAAGGAAATTTGAAAAGTTATTTTAAAGAAACGTCTTCAGTTCATTATTGATGCATGCCCTACCAATCTAGCATATTATTATAATATGCATTATTACTGACGATGACAGGTGATTAGAGCAGTGCTGGGATACAGTGTTCAAATATATAATCACACAGTACAGTATATACCTCTTGAATTTGTAGATGAGAAACACTGCTAAACCCAGGAATACTACTGATAGGAGCATCAGCATTGCTGAACTGCTGTGTCTCGGCATGGAATCCACCAAGGGTGCTGTAACAGAGGGTAGAGGAAGACAATCATTAAACAACAAGAACAGAGCAACACAATAAAGACTAATCTGGGAATGCCTTGGAGATGTTCCTGCTTCATTGTCAATATGGATCCTATACTGTATAATATTTTGTCACTAATAACAACTATGGGGTACAGTTGAGATGTATATTTTGCATCACAACAGTCTGCTACAGTAGGGATACATACAGTCAATGCATATGCTTCACTCTAATCCATTTGTTGATTCAAGTAAATACATCTGGCTATGTATTATGGGTCGATCCAAGGCAATGATAGTGCATTTTTAATGTCCCAGGCTGTGATAGCGTGTAATTACTATTTCTCAATGGTTGCCTTTTCTCCAACTAAAAGCCATCTGCTTTAAACAAGCATAGCAACATTCATATTCAGAGGTAAATGCCAAGTTATGTTTAAATCAAGCCTTTTACATCAATAACTGTCACAAACAAAGTGCAACACTTACTGTGGAATAAACTGGGGGTATGTGGTGCTGATTATACTATTTAACACCTCTCTCTGTGGTATTACACACCCTTGACACACAAACACACACACACGCACACTTTATGGTCCAGCACCCGCAGACCTGCTTGTGTATACCTAGTCCTTTAAGCCACAGTCGGCCAGCTCAAGGCTATGTGTTCTCACTGGAATTACTTGGCTAATAGAACTATCAAAATATGTACTATTAGACCTGTCAAACCTGGCAATCCCCTTTCCAACCCCCACTCCCACCATTACAGAAAAAACGTGAAGAGTTCCAAAAAGTTAAATTTTATGTGAAATGATGTGATTTTCCATAAGGGCACTTCCAACTTTAACCCTCAACTCTAATATAAGAAGCCAGCTGGTGTAGTGAGTGTGGTGTTGTAGATGTACAGTATATACTGTAGTAGAAGGCTGGACTACTGCTCTGTATCCATTCCAATACTTTCAACTGAGAATCTTTTCCAATGTGAAAGAGGATTTGTGTTGTTTTTGGGTGGACGCTGGCAAAGGATTTTAATTGCAGCCAAGAGTAGTTATTTGTTTGTCTCATTCTGAGCCAATCCTCAAACTGGTGTAATGTTGTTGATTATTTTTTAGGCGATTCTGAATTCCTCATGCATTTATAACCAAACTTCTCTTTTTTTATCCTTTTCTCAAGGACTAAACAATCAACATAATTATACTCAGTGCAACACTCATTTTGTGGTTGGATGGCTGTAAAAGACAGTGAACAGATGTTTGGGTCGTCTCGATGGCAGATATAAAACATCAATTGCCTCAAGGAGTTCCACTTCAAATAAAATCCATCCCCCCTTTCCCCCCACGTCCTCCTCCAATCTTCATACACCCAAGATTGTGACAAACATATAAGGCATTTTAAATCCAGAACCAAAAAATATGTGTTTGGTTTATGCTACACAAATATGAAGACGTTAGCGCCAGTAAATTACATTGCATTTATGACATCACAAAAAGAAACAAGCACAGCCCAAAAAATGTAGAGAAAATAATGATTTCTCGTGCCAGTACATACAGTTCATTTATGTAATTATCTTGATACTAACTTCTTTCCTTACCCAAAGTTAGCTGTGTGATGTAAACTATTACTCTTGCTCCTGGCTTTAGCTCAAACTCCACCAGATTCTGGTTCAGAGCGCTAGCAAGTATCTCAGAGATCTGTTGAAGGAGATGAACGAAGCATCATTTAGTCAAACAATTGTCACACTTTTAATAATATTTGCTGTTTCGTCACGACATTGGTTTAGTTGTCTCAATTGTCGGACTCGGCGCATAGAATTAATGCGTGTGTGTGTGTCATTTCATTTCAGCCATGACAATGCATTTATCCTATTGTGTCAATTGGTGTGAAGGATTGGAAACTATTTGTCATACATGCCATGACAGAATTACAATAACACTCAAAATGTCAGTGTCCAATCTAACTATCACATACCTGCTCTAGCTCCTCCTCGCTCTTTTTCCTGCCCTCTGATTGGTTCTTGTGTGGTAACAGGAAGAGCTCAGCAGCCGTTGGCACACCTGGAAACACTGCAACCAACAGCTGATCCTCGGGAAAGTCTGACACCTGTTGACAATGGACAGTACTGTTACAATAAGTTCATACTTGTATGGTATTCTTAGTCTACAGTCAAAAACACTGCCCTTAGATTATATACATATTTAACATGTTTGAAATCAAAGTAGAGGGAGGGGACAATGAAATAGCTTTGGGCTTGACCAACATGTGTTAATAACCAATACAACGCTATATTCATTTAACACCTAGCATCATATCACATTATGACACGGTTATAACCATGTCATAATATGTCAACAGTTGACATAACCTGTCATAACATTGTCGTAACACTGTCATGACACATATATTTAGACGTGTTGTGACGTACTGTACAGTACCAGTCAAAAGGTTGGACACGGCTACTCATTCAAGGGTTTTTCTTTATTTTGACTATTTTCTACAGTACATTGTAGAACAATAGTGAATACCTCCAAACTATGAAATTACACATATGGAATTATGTGGTAACCAAAAATGTGTTAAACAAATCAAAATATATTTGTGGTTTTATATTCCTCAAAGTAGCCACCCTTTGCCTTGATGACAGCTTCGCACACTCTTGGCATTCACTCAACCGGCTTCATGAGGTTAAATGCCTTGTTAAAAGATAATGTGTTTGAGCCAATCCGTTGTGTTGTGACAAGGGAGGGGTGATGTACAGAAAATAGCCCTGTCATCACGGCAAAGGTTGACTACTTTAAAAAATCTCATATATAAAATATTTGTTTATTTGTTTAAAATTTTTGGGGTTACTTCATGATTCCATATGTGTTATTTTATAGTTTTGATGTCTTCACTATTATTTTACAATGTAGAAAATAGTATCAAATAAAGAAAAACTCTTGAATGAGTAGGGGTGTCCAAATTTTTGACTGGTACTGTATATTACAATATTTTATGGCTGGTTATGACATCTATGTAAGAGTGTTAAAGCCCACAAAACCTGCCACACAAGGCAAACCAATCCATTCTACTTGTAGATAGTATGCTATATAACATTTTTCTACCATTGTAATTGTGCCCACATTGATGTCAAACATGTGCCTAGCCCAATGCTCTGTTGCTGATGACTGGGATGAATGCAGGAGAAGGACAAACACCCTCTTTGGAACTTATGACTGACAGTCATGTATGTGATATGCGTATCTGGCTTATATTATTACCCTTACAACAACAACATTTTCTTCCATATTTTGGAATCAAAGTTTGCTTGTTCACAACATTCTAAAGATGTATATGTAGCGTTACCAGTTATTGGAACTGTTAACTGCAGGCACAAGCATTAATACATTGGAAGAGGAGAAGCAGGAAGGGAAGCCCAGTGGAAAAATGGAAAAGGAAAAATAAAGCTTCTTGGCAGGGAAAAAATGTAACATAAATAATACAATTTAGAGTTAAGTCATTTGATGTTGTTGTTGTGATGAATTCTTTACAGTCATATATTTTTTTCCTCAAATTTGGAATAACTTGTGGAAAATACGCATTGTCATGAAGCATTATGGCCATCCTGTGTCACTTTACTTGTACTAAGAAAATACACTTTATGACACTGTCCAGAAGCATTATTAACATCCTGTGTTATTTTACTCTGACTAATACACTTCATGACACTGTCCAGAAGCATTATTAACATCCTGTGTTATTTTACTCTGACTAATACACTTCATGACACTGTCCAGAAGCATTATTAACATCCTGTGTTATTTTACTCTGACTAATACACTTCATGACACTGTCCAGAAGCATTATTAACATCCTGTGTTATTTTACTCTGACTAATACACTTCATGACACTGTCCAGAAGCATTATTAACATCCTGTGTTATTTTACTCTGACTAATACACTTCATGACACTGTCCGGAAGCATTATGGCCATCCTGTGTTACTTTACTTGTACTAAGAAAATACACTTTATGACACTGTCCAGAAGCATTATTAACATCCTGTGTTATTTTACTCTGACTAATACACTTCATGACACTGTCCAGAAGCATTATTAACATCCTGTGTTATTTTACTCTGACTAATACACTTCATGACACTGTCAAGAAGCATTATTAAAATCCTGTGTTATTTTACTCTGACTAATACACTTCATGACACTGTCCAGAAGCATTATTAACATCCTGTGTTATTTTACTCTGACTAATACACTTCATGACACTGTCCAGAAGCATTATTAACATCCTGTGTTATTTTACTCTGACTAATACACTTCATGACACTGTCACATTATTAACATCCTGTGTTATTTTACTCTGACTAATAAAAATACACTTAAGCATTATTAACATTAAATACATCCATCCTGTGTTATTTTACTCTGACTAATACACTTCATGACACTGTCCAGAAGCATTATGGCCATCCTGTGTTATTTTACTCTGACTAATACACTTCATGACACTGTCCAGAAGCATTATTAACATCCTGTGTTATTTTACTCTGACTAATACACTTCATGACACTGTCCAGAAGCATTATTAACATCCTGTGTTATTTTACTCTGAATAATACACTTCATGACACTGTCCAGAAGCATTATGGCCATCCTGTGTTATTTTACTCTGACTAATACACTTCATGACACTGTCCAGAAGCATTATGGCCATCCTGTGTTATTTTACTCTGACTAATACACTTCATGACACTGTCCAGAAGCATTATTAACATCCTGTGTTATTTTACTCTGACTAATACACTTCATGACACTGTCCAGAAGCATTATTAACATCCTGTGTTATTTTACTCTGAATAATACACTTCATGACACTGTCCAGAAGCATTATGGCCATCCTGTGTTACTTTACTTGTACTAAGAAAATACACTTTATGACACTGTCCAGAAGCATTATTAACATCCTGTGTTATTTTACTCTGACTAATACACTTCATGACACTGTCAAGAAGTATTATTAACATCCTGTGTTATTTTACTCTGACTAATACACTTCATGACACTGTCAAGAAGCATTATGATCATCATAATCAAATTAGCCAGATAGGTGTCACGCCCTGGTCTTAGTATTTTGTGTTTTCTATTTATTTGGTCAGGCCAGGGTGTGACATGGGTTTATTTTGTGTTGTGTTTTTGTATTGGGGTTTTAGTAGGTATTGGGATTGTGGCTGAGTAGGGGTGTCTAGCATAGTCTATGGCTGCCTGAGGCGGTTCTCAATCAGAGTCAGGTGATTCTCATTGTCTCTGATTGGGAACCATATTTAGGTAGCCTGGGTTTCACTGTGGGTTTTGTGGGTGATTGTTCCTGTCTCTGTGTTAGTTGTCACTAGACAGGCTGTATTAGGTTTTCACATTTCCGTTTGTTGATTTTGTATGTTTCGTATTTATCGTCATTAAAGATGTCTCGATTTAACCACGCTGCATTTTGGTCCGACTCTCCTTCGACGGAAGAAAGCCGTAACATAATCACCCACCACAACTGGACCAAGCACCGTGGTGACAGGCAGCGACAGCAGAAGCAACAAAGAGAGGTATGGACATGGGAGGATGAATTGTTCGGGGAAGGACCCTGGGATCAGCCTGGAGAATATCGCCGCCCCAAAGAAGAACTGGAGGCGGCGAGAGCTGAGAGGCGCTGGTATGAGGAGAAGTAACAGCGGCAGCAGGAGCAACAATATCGGGACTACACTACTTGGGAGGAGATAGACAGGTGGGCTGTTGACCCAGAGAAAGTGCTGGAGCCTGCCTGGGATTCGCGGGAGCAGTGCGAAGCAGGTTATCGGAGAATGGAGTTGGCGAAGCAAGCATGGCGGCGCGGACGGAAGACCGAGAGTCAGCCCCAAAAATGTATTGGGGGGGGGCTCAGGGAGAGAGTGGCAGAGTCAGGAGTCAGACCTGAGCCAACTCTCCCTGTTTATAGTGAGGAGCCAAGGAGGAGACCAGAACCAGAGCCGGTGTTAGAGGTGAGCGAAGCAGAGACTGTGAAGGAGTTAATGGGGAAATTGGAGGAGAGAGTAATGAGGGAGTTGCTAGTTTGGTGCTTTAGGTACGATATTCGTCCGACGGAGCGAGTCGGGGATTTGATGGCACCTGGGTCAGCGCTCCATACTCGTCCTGAGGTGCGTGTTAGTCGGCTGGTGAAAATTGTGCCAGCCTCACGCACTAGGCCTCCTGTGTACCTACCTAGCCTTGCACGTCCTGTGCCAGCCCCGCTCTCAGGCTCTCCAGTACACCTTCACGGTCCGGTCCATCCTGTGCCACCTTCACACACCAGTCCTCCGGTGGCAGCTCCCCGCACCAGGCTTCCTGTGCGTGTCCTCGGTCCAGTACCACCAGTTCCAGCACCACGCACCAGGCCTTCAGTGCGCCTCGCCTGTTTAGCGCTGTCAGAGCCTTTCTCCTCTCCAGCGCTGTCGGAGTCTCCCGCCTGTTTAGCGCTATCAGAGCCTTCCTCCTCTCCAGCGCTGCCAGAGCCTCCCGCCTGTTCAGCGCAGCCAGAGCTTTCCTCCTCTCCTGCGCTGCCGGAGTCTCCCGCCTGTTCAGCGCTGCCAGAGCCTTCCTCCTCTACAGCGCTGCTGGAGTCTCCTGCCTGTTCAGCGCAGCCAGAGCTGCCAGCCTGCATGGAGCAGCCTGAGCTGCCAGCCTGCATGGAGCAGCCTGAGCTGCCAGCCTGCATGGAGCAGCCTGAGCTGCCAGCCTGCATGGAGCAGCCAGAGCTGTCAGTCTGCATGGAGCAGCCAGAGCTGTCAGTCTGCATGGAGCAGCCAGAGCTGCCAGTCTACATGGAGCAGCCAGATTCGTCAGTCTGCCAGGATCCGCCAGTCAGCCAGACTCTTCCAGATCTGCCAGTCAGCCAGACTCTTTCAGATCTGCCAGTCAGACAGACTCTTCCAGATCTGCCAGTCAGCCAGACTCTTCCAGATCTGCCAGTCAGCCAGACTCTTCCAGATCTGCCAGTCAGCCTGACTCTTCCAGATCTGCCAGTCAGCCTGACTCTTCCAGACCTGCCAGTCAACCAGACTCTTCCAGATCTGCCAGTCAGCCAGACTCTTCCAGATCCGCCAGTCAGCCAGGATCTGCCGGATCCAACTACCTGCCTGAGCTTCCTCTCATTGCTGAGCTTCCCCTCAGTGCTGGGCTTCCCCTCAGTGCTGGGCTTCCCCTCAGTGCTGGGCTTCCCCTCAGTGCTGGGCTTCCCCCCAATGCTGAGCTTCCCCCCCAATGCTGAGCTTCCCCTCAGTCCCAAGCTACCCCTCAGTCCCGAGCTACCCCTCAGTCCCGAGCTTCCCCTCAGTCCCGAGCTTCCTCTCAGTCCCGAGCTTCCCCTCAGTCCCGAGCTTCCACCTCAGTCCCGAGCTGCCCCTCAGTCCAGTGGGGTCCTTGGTGAGGGTTATTAGGCCAAGGTCGGCGGCGAGGGTCGCCAATCAAAGGACGCGTTACAGGGGGACTAAGACTTGGTTGGAGTGGGATCCACTTCCCGAGCCGGAGCCGCCACCATGGACAGACACCCACCCGGACCCTCCCCTATGGGTTTTAGTGTGCGGCCGGGAGTCCGCACCTTGGGGGGGGGGGGTTCTGTCACGCCCTGGTCTTAGTATTTTGTGTTTTCTATATTTATTTGGTCAGGCCAGGGTGTGACATGGGTTTATTTTGTGTTGTGTTTTTGTATTGGGGTTTTAGTAGGTATTGGGATTGTGGCTGAGTAGGGGTGTGTAGCATAGTCTATGGCTGCCTGAGGCGGTTCTCAATCAGAGTCAGGTGATTCTCGTTGTCTCTGATTGGGAACCATATTTAGGTAGCCTGGGTTTCACTGTGGGTTTTGTGGGTGATTGTTCCTGTCTCTGTGTTAGTTGTCACTAGACAGGCTGTATTAGGTTTTCACATTTCCGTTTGTTGTTTTTGTATGTTTCGTATTTATCGTCATTAAAGATGTCTCGATTTAACCACGCTGCATTTTGGTCCGACTCTCCTTCGATGGAAGAAAGCCGTAACAATAGGTCTATTACGTACACGCCCTTATGTTGGTCATCAGTCACAAATATGGTGTCTTGTCCTGCTCCTGAAATCTGCTCCTGCATTCATGCCAGTCATGAGCAACAGAGCATTGGGGTAGGTACATGTCTGACATCAATGTGTGTTTGCAAGTTAATATGGTACATTTTAGAAAATGTAATAGAACATAAACCTACTGTTTACAAGTAGGCTACAGTGTAATGGAATGGTTTGCTTTGTGTGGTAGGTTTTGTGGGTTTTGACACTCTTATGTAGGTGTATTAACCAGCCATAAAATAACGCAATATGTCATAACAGGCTAAATATATGTGCCATGATAATGTTATGAACATATAATGACAGTTTATGACAAGTTGTTTCAGCTGTTATGACCTACTATGACATGGTTATGACCGTGTCCTAATGTGTTATGACCCTAGGTGTCAAATAAAGTGTTATCCTTTTTCAATCCAATCTCAAACTCCATGTTTTCGTAAAAGTGTATTTCTTTTTTGATGGGAAAAGTACATCTTGCCAAACAACTGTTTCTCCACCTCTTCAAAATAGCTACTACTAAATGTTTTTTTTTATAATGGCCTTCATCCACTTTGGATTTACCAGCGAGGCACGAGTTCCAACCAGCAATCAGTGTCCATTTTAAAAGCCACTAATGTTTTTCTGGCAAATTACATACATTTGAAGCACATCAATTATCAAGCCTTAATAAAATCACAATTTAAGTAGCAAAGTAGTGGACAAATAAAGAGGAAAGGAATGACTTGCAATAAGGGGAAAGAGGTATAGTATGAATGGTAGAGGGAAGGGGATATGATGCAACAGCCCCTGTAAAAATCAATACACTCAGCTTGTATTTGTTCTCTCTGCGATCACTCATTAGTCTAAAAACTCGTCTGGCTCTGTGTACTTGGGTAGCGCTGGCATTTTGTGCCCCCAAACTCATTGGCTGGAGTGAAAAATCTGATCTGCGTTAAGGGAGGAGAGAAGGTAAGTCAGACAGTCAAATGAGTGAGTGTTTTGGAGGAAACTTTGTCCAAGCCCAAATATGGTTGTAAAACCACCTCTTTAGAACTGTATCTTGTTGCTTTAATATTTTAATTAACAGCAAACATTTTTGGAGCGGCTTCCTCACAATCTTACTGTATGCAAAGCTAAGTAAATAAGATGAAACAGTGGTCAATTATTAATTACTATTGTAAACACACCAAGATGTGGATTCTGTTTTTCATTCGTCGTGAACGTGACGATACTGGGTTATTCTATCTTCATAACTCCTTCCAATAGTGCATTATTTCCAACAATATTGTTATAAATAGGTTATGATGATTCACCTATACCTATGATTTTATTCTGTGAGGTAAAGTACAGTCGTCACCCAGGAAATGAAGGAGGGGAAAGAGCGAGAAAGGGATGCCCAGAAGAAGTGCACTCTCTTAGGGAAAAAAGAGGACATGTTCACCTCTTGCACCCCACTGAGTGGTGAATTAACAAGTGGTGGTGAAACCAGGGGGGGATATTACTGAACTCCCTATTCAAACTTCTATTAATAAGCCGTGGGTTGAAATCAGCTGAGGAGCAAAAGCCCTGCCTTGCTCTCACTATTGTCAGCCATTGAGCTGTACCGTAGCACGGCAACACTGCAGTTTAATGGACCCTGACATTAATTGCGGTTTTTCAGCAATCTTTGCTTTATTGTGGGGAGTTGTTTACTTTGACATGATGGAATATGTTTCATCTTGAAGGTGAACTGAACGTGAACCGCAGAAAACCAAAAGAGACATGAAGAGAAAAATTGTAATAACACTTTGTATGGCGGTTGTTGCACAATATCTAGGCTATGAACCCTATGTCAACTCTAGCAGTACATGGATGAATAGGCCTTAATATGATTTCCTTTTAGAGAAAGGGTAAGAGAGATGAAAGGAGGGATGGTTTGATAGGATTAAACTGTATATGGAGGAGCATATGACACATGAACTAGTGTTCATAAACTCAATAGATACCGTATAATGTATGTAGGTCCCAAAAGGTTGTATAACAAAACGTTTTGTATGAAAAGAGGTGCTGTAACAGTCTATTGAAGCTAGCAATTAATAGCTCAAGCTAGATCTATAGCTGTCTATGTCTGAGTGAGCCCCTCAGTTCAACACAATTCAATTGGCTGGTGCTATACTATATTGCCATGAACATAATATGTGACTCCCAGGTGACAAAGTGCACTTTATCCCTCACAAAGCCTCACTTTGACCCATATCACAGTAGCTCCCTCCTCAGCCTAGCTCGCCTGAGGCGCCTCTCATATCAAATCAACTGTGGAGATGGTGAAAACACTGAGAGACCACAAGTCTCACACTATAGGCCTAAACCAACACACGAAGTGGAAGAGTAACACACTTAACTATGACATATCAGCTCTAGCTCTCCTCCGCAGATACTATGCACATCCAATGTCATAGTAATGCCTAAGATCTCCTTCATTCCAGGCTAATTCAGAAGAACGCATTTCATTGCTCCGACTTCTGAAAATAAGTTGTTAGGGCTCATCAAGCTGCCTCGAGGGGGGAAGAAGATGCCGAGCCTCTCACACCTGTGTGAAAACGAATCACAGGACAGCCCGAGGGCAAACGCCAAAGCGTCTGAGTGGATAGAAAGAGACCAGAGAGAGGGAGAATGAGAGAGGAAGGAATTCACGCTTACTTGGAGCAGAGCCTTCTTAATGACTCTCCCCACATCCTGTCTCCACTCGGGGACATCAGGGTTGTACTCGTCCAGATTAGGGGAGAAAGATAAAAGCAGAGATTTGAAGAACTCTGTCAGAAAGAGAGAGAGAGAGAGAGAGAGAGAGAGAGAGGCCCAGGGGAGAAACAGAAACAGACCGTCAATTCAGCCCCTGATCTAGGTGCATTATTCTCAAGGTATCCTCCTCATTCCCCACTGTCCTTTGTTCTGGTTGTGTCCCTCCTCCTCCTCTGTCTTCTGATGGGTGGGAAAGCTGACAGGGATGTTGGTGTGTGTGAGTGTGTGGGCACAGTATGCATGTGCTCATGGTTTGACAAGAGGAGATGATTGCTTGCTAAGTGATTTCTTAGATAATTGGGGTAATGTCCCCTTTCGCATATATCCGGACATATTCAAATGTAAAGTACACTCAAAAGTTGCATACCAAGTGAGATGCCTGCTAGATGTGCTAATTGGCATTACATTAAGTAGAATAATTTGATTAGGGTGATCCGAGAGAGAGAGAGAGAGAGAACCTTGGACTGCTATCGTCTTGGTGTCTTGCAGTATGGTGTTGGCTGAAGACACTTGGACCGTAACCGTGTTCATTCCCTCGCTGGTGAAGGTGTACGAGATGCTCCCGTCTAAGCTGATCACCGGCTGGAGGAAGAGGGAACATGGACAAAATGGATGATCACACTTTGATCATGTCATAATCCCTTCACCTAAAACCTTTAAACCTTTAAAACCTTTAAAACCTTGCGGCTAAAACCCCAGAACATGAAAGAAATCCATTCCAGATGATAACAACTTCTCACTTAGAGTAGTCGGAGCATCTGACTTGAATAAAACCCTACAAAACACATCCTCCCCATAATACCTAGAACCAATGCAGCTAAGGTCATAACTTATGACATACTAATAAGCTGTCTGAACAAAATATAAGATCAGAGACTGCTCCGCCTCTATCATAGTCGTCTTCATTAATAGAAGAGGTCAATGTATGTAATACCATAGACATCATGTATAACCCATATATACATCAGTGGAGGCTACTGAAGGGAGGACAGCTCATAATAATGGCTGAAATGGAATGGAACTGAAATGAAAACCAGGTCTTTGATGTGTTCGATGCTGTTCAATTGGTTTCTGTTTCAGCCATGACAATAAGCCTGTCCTCTGATTTAGTTACAGTGACACCAGCCACAACTGCAGTACATGTACAGTATATTATAGGGTAAGACCCCTTTTGAATAGTGTCAAAAAAGTTGTATAGTTGGTAACCCACATATACTGTATACTATACACAACACTGGAGTCCCACAGAGCTCGGTTCTAGGCCCTCTTCTCTGTACACCAAGTGTTTTAAGTCTAATTTACCTCAGTGTTGTTCCCCAGCCACCAGAAGTAGGTGACGGTCCTGGAGTGGACGGGCCACACCACTGCTGTTAGGTTTACTGCCTTGTTCTTGATGGCCACAAACGGAGCCAGCAGCTGGACATGTTCCACAGGACCTGATACAAACACAGAGGATGATTCATATTCAGTATTGGATGATTCATATTCAGCATTGGATGATTCAGACTCAGTATTGGATGATTCAGACTCAGTATTGGATGATTCATATTCAGCATTGGATGATTCAGACTCAGTATTGGATGATTAATATTCAGTATTGGATGGTTCATATTCAGCATTGGATGATTCAGACTCAGTATTGGATGATTCATATTCAGTATTGGATGATTCATATTCAGCATTGGATGATTCATATTCAGTATTGGATGATTCATATTCAGCATTGGATGATTCAGACTCAGTATTGGATGATTCATATTCAGCATTGGATGATTCAGACTCAGTATTGGATGATTCAGACTCAGTATTGGATGATTCAGACTCAGCATTGGATGATTCAGACTCAGTATTGGACGATTCAGAGTGAGTATTGGATGATTCAGACTCCATATTGGATGATTCAGACTCAGCATTGGATGATTCAGACTCAGTATTGAATGATTCAGAATCCATATATGATTGTAATTACAAGGACATTGCTTGAGACTGCCTATTTTACAATAGGAAAAGCATTAGCACATGGAAATATTATTTTTAGATACTTTTTTGGTTTAAATATGAAAAGCACTGGCACATCCGGAGATTAATTTTACAGGTGCGTGGGAAAAAATAAATAGCAACCTTCTTAAATGAAGAATTAGAGAAAAGAAGATCTCTCACACTGAGCTTGCCAGTATCACTATCATTATCACTGGGGTGGTGTGTGGGATCTTCTTCTCAGTAAGACTACTTTAGCTGAAAAGGGAAGGTGAATGAAAACTTCCTCAACAAATGTCATAACTGTCATAATTTTTTATAGTTTTGATGGAATTTAGTTGAAGAACAAGATTTATTCTCGACTTAAAACACGTTGGCATTATCCTGTTTTTGAGGTGATACCTTGTGAGTAATACTGTGGTCTGCCATGCAGAGACCACAATAGCAGCTGACGTGGGTGTACGTGGCATTACAGTGATCTAAGTAGTGAAGGTTCCTATAGCGGAGAGATATAACACAGTATTTTAACAGTATTATTCCGGATGACAGTGGTGTGACTCGGCGTTCAGGCTTGTACATCTCCGCCTGGGCTTCTGTTAACTCTTATCCTCTTTAACTGAGACTAATCTTTATCTTTATCCTAGCTTTCAAAGCATGCAGTGTATGCATGTGTGAGTGTTAGTGTCTGTGTATGTTTGTGATGTGTGTGACAGAGAAAGAAAGTGTGCGTATCTGTGTGTCTCCATCTTTTAGGTTTGTGTCTATGTGCATGTGTGTGTGCGTGTGTGTGTGTGTGTGTGTGTGTGTGTGTGTGTGTGTGTGTGTGTGTGTGTGTGTGTGTGTGTGTGTGTGTGTGTGTGTGTGTGTGTTGTGTGTGTGTGTGTGATGTGAGGCATTTGGTCAGGCTCCCTAATCTGTGTCGGGTGTTAAAAATATTCCAATTTGAAAATGATGGTGGCATCGTGATTGGCACATTGCTTAAAGCATCATCTGCACTCTCTCTCCCCTGTAAATTACCTCAAAATGTGCCAAACAGCCCCCCGAGTGCAGAGGTCTGAGGCACTGCACCACAGTGCTTGATGTGTCAATACAGACCCGTATTCGATCCCAGGCTTTGTCGCAGCCGGCCGGTTCCGGGAGACCCATGAGGTGGTGAACAGTCATCCGGGTTAGGGGAAGGTTTGGACAAGGTCCTTGTCCAATCGCGCTCTAGAGACTCCTTGTGGCGGACCGGGCGCCTGCAATCTGACTGCGGTCACCAGGTGGACGTTGTTTCCTCCGACACATTGGTGCGGCTGGCTTCCGGGTTAAGCAAGTAGTGTGTCAAGAAGTAGTGTGGCTTGGAAGGGTATTATTTTGAAGAATGTACGGATCCCGACCTTCGCCTCTCCAGAGTCGGTACGGGAGTTCCAATGATGTGGCGAGACTGCAACTACCAATTGGATATCACAACATTGGGGAGAAAAAGGGGTACAACTTTTTTTTAAGTATAATAATTTGTACCAAACCATGGAGAAAAAAACACCAGCAAAATCAATGACATCAAAAATATCAAAGTACACTGATTGAAAGTGTTGTGGCGACTAGAGACAGCACTTAAATGGCACCAGTAATTGACTAAAGCCTCACTTTTCAAATCAGGAGACGAGGTGGCAATTCAAACACAGCACTTCAAAGAGCTGGGTAATACTTGATGCCTTTTAGACATGAGCATGTTATATTTGTCACTATTATTTACTTGACATTTGGCTGGCTTGTTCATTACAAGATGACAAGAGCGAGAGAGCATCAAAGTGCTGTACTATGTGCAGAGCATTCTGGTATTTGTCTTTAACTGGCTCCATTGTACACTGCTGTATATTTAGTAAGGTGGTTATTTACAGAGAAATGTGAGGCAGAGATATTCGATTATGATCCTTGAGAACCACAGCACTATTGTTTTCTATCCTTTCCCTCCAATCAGGGACTGATTCAGAGCAGGGTCACCAGATGAGTGACCACTCTGGTCAATCAATGGCCGATGTCACAATAACTGACCAATTATCTACCAGGTACAGTATAAACTAAAACCAGAAGTACTTCATTCCTCAATGGCGGGAATTGAATATCCCTGACAAAATAGATGAATGTCTAGAGGTGACGTACACGTAACATGGAGGTACAAGGTGGTAGTATCAAATCCCAGGGTGTTCTCCGCCAAGGCTGAGACACGGAATATCCCAGCCATCTTGTAAACATGTCTGATACCCTCTTCGATCCAGCTCAGGTTGGAGTAGGAGACTGCCGTGCCATCTCCGAAATCCAGTTGGATGTTGGTTCTCATTGAGTCACCCTGGAAAGCAAGTAAAGTCTCAAGTAAGGACTAAAGATGAAGAAAGAAAGATAGCAAGAAAGAAAGAAATAGACACAATTATGACAAAAAATGTAAAATTAAGTTAAAGTTACATTTAAAAAAAAAATATATATATATATATATATATATATATATATATATATATATATATATATATATATATATATATATATATAAATAAAACAATTCCATTGTATTTGAGAGCCAGGCTAGATGCTTGTACTTGTGTTTATTATAGACTTAAATACATATCATTGTTTGTGGCAGGTAGCCAAGTGGTTGGAGCGTTGGGCCAGTAACCAAAAGGTTGCTGGATTCAATCCCCGAGCTGACAAAGAACAAAATCTTTATCCCCTTACACTGTGTATAAGACAGTAGTTTTGGAATTGTTAGTTAGATTACTTGTTGGTTATTACTGCATTGTCGGAACTAGAAGCACAAGCATTTCGCTACACTCGCATTAACATCTGCTAACCATGTGTATGTGACAAATAAAATTTGATTTGATTTGATTTTGATTTATTCCTTGGTAGGCCGTCATTGTAAATAACAATTTGTTCTTAACCAACTTGCCTAGTTAAAGAAAGATTAAAGTTTTTTTTTTTTATGTGGTTCAATACAATAACTCAAAACCACAGTGCCATTCAGTAATCCAACAGATTGTGTTGTGACACCTCTACATCAGCATGCATCCTGAGTCTGACATGAGTCCCTGTGGTGTGAGTTTGTGTGTGTGCATACATGTGTGTGATGGAGGGAGAGAGAACCACAGGAAGGTCAAGGTAGTGTAATAATCAAGAGACAGTAGGGTGGCAGGTACACTAGTCAACAGACTGCTGGGCTAAATTCACACACAGACACAAGCAGTCATCACCAGCCCAAACATTATGGTTGCATCATATTCTGCCCCACCATGAGAGCAGTGTGTTTGCCTGTTACACCTAATGAGGTTGTGTGTGTGTGTGTGTGTCTCTTGCTCTCTCTCTCTCTTTCATTTTATTCACTATATGTTTTGCTTTTTTTCAAGCACAGCAGAGTATAAAAACACGAGAAGGCTTCTGGGGGTATATTTCACGCCATTGTACACTGAAAATGATAAACTATGAATAAGCCGAATAAAGAAAGGCAGAATAGAATGGAAGAAAAGGGATAACGTCGGCAGTTATTGTGTGGAACTGTAATGGCCCACAATCCTTTGCCAAAATGTCACTCGCAATGGCACTTAGGTTTTCAGTGGCGTCGATGTCATTCAGGCTTTTGTTGATGTTCACATTCTCTGGACACTTCTAGTTCTATATCGAGGTGTCCTGGGATCGCTAGCTAATCTGCATGAGACTGATGCTGGCATGCTGGCTAAATGTCACGCTTTGTGTCCGTGGCTCCGTGTGTGACTCAGAGGGCCTCAAAATCCAAAATGCATAATAGGGTAAGCATCATGGTCTGGACAGCAGTGCTGGTTGACAATGAGGGGTTTTGTTAGTTCAGGTCCAGACACAGTAGGACTGTGTAATGTACTCTTGTTCAGGTGAATGTCAACACACAAAGGATGGTATAAATGGGGTGATGTCAGTGCTGATGGTGTGTCATACCTGAGTTCAAATCGTTTTTGCTTTCTTTAAAATGCTTTGAGTGTTTGATTGAGCCTGCCTGGAGAGCTAGATGGACTGATTTGCACTTTTGGGACTATTCCATTGGTTCTGGTTGGTGTACACATGACATGCTATAAGGTAGCTAATGTACAGTAAATCTGGTTGGTGTACACATGACATGCTATAAGGTAGCTAATGCACAGTAAATCTGGTTGGTGTACACATGACATGCTATAAGGTAGCTAATGTACAGTAAATCTGGTTGGTGTACACATGACATGCTATAAGGTAGCTAATGTACAGTAAATCTGGTTGGTGTACACATGACATGCTATAAGGTAGCTAATGTACAGTAAATCTGGTTGGTGTACACATGACATGCTATAAGGTAGCTAATGCACAGTAAATCTGGTTGGTGTACACATGACATGCTATAAGGTCACTTTGTGATAATGAAAACTTGACGTGTGACACTGCAGATCTCATCCCTCTCTTAAAACATCAAACTTTCTTCCCCCTCCCTCTCTCCTTTTTTATTTTTATTTTTCTCAACTGCCATGTTCACTACCTAGCATTACCACACATGACATATTTAGGCTCATTTGCTCTCCCCAAGAAATACTGCCATCTTGGACTTCATGAATCTAAATAAAACCCAATGCCATGAAGATTCTTCACCTCCATTAGTCTCTTGTGATAGTTGTTTTTAATTATTTTGGGACTGAAATCATTATAAAATACATTTCACAAACTTTTTGACCACATGGCATATCTCTCTAATCAGAGGAATAATCCTAATTTCCTCAACTCATCACACTGTAATATGACAGCTGGGCCCGGGAGAGACCTCGTGGGAAAGACACTTCTTATCTGCAGTGCAGGGGGAAAGCACCGCCGCACCGAGCAGAGCGCCTCCGCACCTCTTCCACCTGAATTTAATGTGAGGTGATTGGACAGTGTCTAGGGAGTGAGGGGAGCGAGACAAGGCCCTGGCCCTAGAAGGAGGCTACTCTGAGTCTCACTCTATAACAGGGTCTCCAGGGGTGCCTCTCTCTCTTAGGTCTTTATCTCTTACTCTGTCTCTCAGCTCAGGGCTTGGGTCCTGTAGCTGTGTGTGGGTGATGTTGTGTTGCAAGTTACAATTAAACTTTCAGCAGTTGGTGTATATGGGATAACATAACAGGGAAATAATTTCAAGCGTATGTCTGGAAAAACATCCATATTTCACTCAGTAACACGCCTACAGTGAGTGAGTTTTACACCACATGCTAGTACTACTTTTACAACCATGTATAACAAAACAAAACACATTGACTTTTCATTCCATTTTACTTAAGGTAAAAATCAATGCAACTCATAACAGTAATGTATACAAAGTCGTCCATTTGGGCTCCTAGGCCCAGAATAATGATGTACAAAAAGGAAGCCATTTTGGCTTTTGGCCCAGCCCTACCTCATCCAGATGCACTAGGAAGGTGACGTTGGTGAGCAGGTCGGCAGTAAGCTTGCCCTCTCTGGTGGAGAGAGAAAGGCCTTTTGGAGCCCTGTTGGGACACATCTGCTTCCTGGGTGTGTACATGTCCTTGACTCCCTTGACGCAGTTGTTGGACACCACTTTTCGGTACCTTAAGAAGATGCCATATGAATGAGTTAGTACATGTTCAGTATGGTTTAGTGAGGTTATGGCTTCATGACACTACTAGTTAACAAGGCTAAGGTATTGCTCACATTCATTAATTAAGTTTGACAGGAAATTTCAAAAATTGTATTTTTAACCTCAAAGTGATTGTGGAAGAGAGAGAGCTAGTGAACAAGACTTGCTATTCTTTGACTGATCTTAAAAATGCTTAGTAATTACTAATTTAAAAAGTACTTTTAACCCTGAAAGTTAATGTCTGACACAAGACGTACAGTAGTTGTTGGCCAAATTGACAAAACTCCAACATGTTTTCTAACTCCTGGACAAAACTTGACTTTTAAGCTTGGGGAGGCGGATGCATAAATGAAGGATGAACCGTTCTACTCAGACTTCCACTGTCCTGAGGCATCCTAATCTGTGTCCTAGGACTCCTGACAGTGCTTTGCAGCTCTCAGAAGTACACTATGTCACTCAGTATAGATCTACTGTCTGGTGAATGACTCAGGCCTAAATAGCCAATATCACTATTCACACTAGGAGCCGTGCCAGAGTGTGTGACACCCTGACAGTGTTTCATTACAGTGGGAAGATGAAGAAGCATTGGCCAACCTATACAGAGAGACACTGTAGCCACTGTAAGCTGGAATGTGTTTTTGTACCTCTCTTTTGAAATGTGTGATACATATTCAGGATTTTTAACATGGACCACATTATGACCACCATAATGTTTTACAAAATGAAATGGAAAACATCAGAGCGATAAAGTATGGCCTCCCATTGAGCAGAAATATACAAAAGGGTTGCCTTCACTTAGAATAGACAACATAGAAACGCTACAAAATAGTGTCCCTGTGTGCAACTCACCCTGTGCTGTTGAGGTACTTCTGTCCTTGGCTGCAGCTCCTTGAGACAACAGCTGGGTTGAACCAGAACGCTGGTAGACAGTTCCCTTCTCTACGCCGTTCATAACCATAATCACTATAACAAATCACATACAGAATGTGATCAATATCAACACTTTACCTCTACCTACTGTATATGTACATATCTACCTCAATTGCCTCATACATCTGCAGGTCAACTCGGTACTGGAACCCATGTATATATCCAAGTTATCGTTGTTCTATGTATTTATTATTACTTTTCTATATTTTTCTCTCTGCATTGTTGGGAAGAGCCCGTAAGTAAGCATTTCACTGTTCGTCTACACCTTGTGTTTAGGAATGTGATAAATACAATTTGATATGATTTTGAGCCAAAGGACCAACAGTTATTCCTGTGTTATGTTACAGCTTCTCTTTCCTATCCCCTCAGCATAATACAAATAATAGATATTTATTGCATTGCAACACATCATTATTATATATTGATTGGGCTGCGGTTGACAAATGCTCCAGATCAGCCGAGGTAGGAAGACTGAGCCCTGGGGGTCTCCATGTCAACACAGGCAGCCAGGTCACGGATGGCTGACTTCCACCAGCTGACGTTAGCTACGTCCAAATCAAAAGTGATTTACATCTGGGCAAAGCAGGTTAGGCAAGTGCCCATTCTAATAACGAAACTGTCATTGATTTATCAATTAATTACCTAGCCAGAACTAACAGGAAGCAACAAAGCCTGAGGTCCGTCTAGGACTCCCTATAGCCTGGTCTGACCTCAGTGTGATTTAGAACCTCCCCCAATTTATTGACAGGCTGTCAAGTGAAGTTATGGTGTTTTGGTTGGTCGGGATAATAGTTATAAGGGACCGAGTGAGTCCAATGAGGGTACAGTGTCCAGTTAAGGACATAACAGCACCATTGAATCACAGCTTTGGTAACGCATAGATTACATTTCTTTCCAGTAAGTCACAGAAAAGTATGGTGTCCAGTTTAGTACATTATAGTCGTGCAGATTCCCAGCGTGTTTTGGTTACGTATTAATACTAATCTCTCCTCACATATTATTAATATAATATATACAGTGTTATACATATGTATATACACTGAACAAAAACATAAACACAACATGTTGGTCCCCTGTTTCATGAGCTGAAATAAAAGATCCCCAGAAATTTCTCTCATGAACTGTAAGTCAGTAGTTTATTGGAAATTGTTGCATGTTGTGTTTATATTTTTGTTCAGTATATAACCTCTGTTTTCAGTCTGGTCACTGTCCCACTTTGGAATCAACCCCTGGACCTTTTGTTCACAGAACAACAGAACAACAGGCCGGTGCAATGTCACCCTGTTACACAATACGCAACCAGTAAACATTTCAGCCCTTGACTTTTGTGAACACTTCAAAGTCAATTAAACGTTTTGTTGTTTTTCACTCTGAACATTGAAGTTTCCCAAAGAGATTGTTTTTTTTATTTTTGAATTTCACTGTCTCTATCACCAGCTGTAGAGATAGATAGAAAGAGAGTGTGAGAGAGAGAAAGAGATAGCAAGGGAGAGAGAGAGAGACATGCCATGTGGTCAGGAAGTTTGTGAAATGTATCATATAATCATTTCAGTCCAAAATAATTAAAAACAACTATCACTGGAGACGAATGGATTCTAATTAAAACTCATACTGTCTGACCTTACACCGCTGGCATTTATATAAAAATGTATCATTGCTTTTCTTTTCCCTGCCTTTTGAAGATAAAAAAAAAAAAAAAACTCCTACAGTCCTATTAACACCCCTCATTTTCTCTACGTTATTATAAACATCGCAAAACAAGCTAAGCAGAGAGACAGACGTTAGGAGCAAATTATCCCCCAAAATATCTGATAATTGGAGCGCTGACACCGAAAATGAACCAAATTAATGGGATCCTGAAATAGTGTATTAATTCCAATGGGACAACATACAACATACAACATACAACATACATTAAATTAAATGGGACAACATACACAAAGCATCGTACAAATGTCTCTCTCTTTTATGGACAATGAAACTTCTGTTGATCTACTCATGTTTAGATTTGTGATAAAAATACATGTTTTCATGTGTTCTATTTTACTGCAATTGTGAGTTATTATACTAGTACACTATAATTACCATTCAAAGTCGTGGGCCCGACAGATACACGATTCAGCAGAGAGGACTTTGGCGTAGTCTTTTCCCAGCATGCAATAGTTTCCTGGTCTGCGTTTCATATAGATCTGTTTCTGGCCCATCACACACGGCTCGCCCTGTGAAACACATACAGGATATTAATCCATATAGTGAACGCACATGGGATTACACTATATCATTTTCAAATGTCAAATTCACATAGAACAGCAAGTCAAACCATTCTTATGTTAACCTATTGAGCTTATTGGAACTAGCCAAACACTGTAAGTACACTGCATCAACCTTGTAAAAACATTGGTACCCGGAGGATAATGGGGAAGGGTCATGCTTTTTAAATTTCAGTCAGGAGGAGGGTTTTTTATTATTTTATTTTGGCCAGGGGAGGGTCAGGTAATTTGTAATCGATTAAATGCCAAATTGCTCAGGTTTTGAGAATGATTCTACTATCTCGATGTGTGCCACTACTGTGGTCACAATAAAATGATCCATAGACTATACAATATGCTATAAGCCTAGGCTATATAAAGAGCATTTTCTGGAGAAGCAAAGGGCAAAGTTACATTTCTAAGAAAATGTACTTTCTTCCTGAGTTTTTGCGTTGCTGTGGTGGTGTATATAAACTAGGTTTCACTGCATTACACACTGCAATGGATAGGTGCTCCCAATCATGAGCCCCGACTTGTCCTGCTCTTGCTGATGTAAAGCCTTTAGTGCTGCCTAACAAATGACTGTGCTGTGTACGATGGCACTTCAGGAGGCGAGTCAAAGACTTATTCCGGATTTTTTATTTTATTTGTCCAGAAAAGTGTATATCTGTGCTTGCAGACTAGGCCTACTGATGCCCTGTTCAGTTTGAGAGGGAGAGAATGAAGATGAAACGGAAGACTCGAGGTGAACTTGCTACTGATAGAATTGATATTAATAAAAACATATGTTTTGTTGCCAATAATGAAGCTATTTATCAGAGTTTTTGGCCTCACCATAAGCCATATTCAAGTCATTTACGTAACTTACATTACTAGGAAGCAGCAGCAGTTTAATTTGACTTTAAGAACAAGAGGGCTTTGTGTTGAAGACTATTTCTCTTATTCAAGAAATAAGAGGTAGGCCTACCTGTTTGACAGATGAAATGATAGTCTACTTTCCACAGACTGTCAGCCATTTCCTTCAGTCACCATACACTCCTTAAATATCTGTGTCAGTGAAGAGCGTGGCGTGTTAAGTTAAAACAAGGGATCGAAATGAGGAGGTACAGTATGTGAGGGTATTGTGGCTTTTGTTAAAGAGCATGGCCAAAAGCATAGGCCTAACCCCTTGTTAGCTTGTTATTTTGGAAATAAAAGTGTATGGACCTGATTATATGAAGTGATATTTAAGGACACTTTAATCCGCAATTCTTTATGCTAGAAACAACCTGAAAATTGCCAGGGAAAGACGAGACTCCGATTTTTTAAATGTTATTTTACATTTATTTAACCAGGCAAGTCAGTTAAGAACAAATTCTTATTTTCAATGATGGCCTAGGAACAGTGGGTTAACTGCCACTGAACGACAGATTTGTACCTTGTCAGCGCGGGGGTTTGAACTTGCAACCTTTCCAGTTACTAGTCCAACGTTCTAACCACTAGGCTTCCCTGCCACCCCAATGCATATGGGTCATTTTTGGTTTGTCTCTATGCCATGCAGAGGCTACGCTACAACCTTCTATTGCCGAGGAGACAAGAAATGTACTTTGCTTGAGAAGTAACGTGTGATTCTGTCACTATCAATTGACGTTCGACATTTTAACAGGTTATTAAACAACATAATAACTCTAAATCAGTCAGGAGGAAAAACAGGTAGCCTAAGAAGGAACAAAAATGTACTATTATAGTATTATTATTTCCAGGCTATAGCCTGCCATTTAAGAAATCAATTGAGAAACATTTGTGACATGCTACAGGCTGGCAGGCGTGCACAGCATTTCAAAAACATGCCTATACAGTACATTTCGCATTAAGGCGGTATTAAATGAAATAAAATAAATTACTGAAAATTAAATAGAAACACGAGTTTGGTTAGTCTTTGGTTTGAGGATCATGAGGTGAGCTACAATACGCATGCCTAGTTTGTTCATTTAGACTAGCAAATGCTCTTATACTCCCATGCCTTAATCACAATCTACACAAATCTATTTTGCAGCAACACTATCTGTCACGTCCTGATCTGTTTCACCTGTCTTTGTGCTTGTCTCCACCCCCTCCAGGTGTCACCCATCTTCCCCACTTATCCTCTGGATATTTATACCTGTGTTTTCTGTCTGTCTGTTGCCAGTTCGTCTTGTGTGTTCAAGCCTACCAGCATTTTGTCTCAGCTCCTGTTTTTCCCAAGTATCTCTTTTTCCTCATCCTCCTGGTTTTTGACCCTTGCCTGTCCTGAACCTGTACCCGCCCACCTGACCACTCTGCCTGCCCCTGAGCCTGCCTGCCTTCCTGGCCTCTACTCTGGATTATCAACGCCTCCCTGCCTTGACCTGTCATCTGCCTGCCCCTGTTGTCACAATAAACACTGTTACTTCACACAGTCAGCACTTGGGTCTTACCTTACTTCCCGATAATATCACGGAATAAAATAGAAAATGTTTCCCCCAATTTTTTTTGTTGCTGTGTTAAACAACTAATGGCTTTTTTCTCAAATGAATTGATGATCATGTACTTCAGTTGTAACTGGTTCTGTTGTGCTCACTTTTTACAGTTGATAGACAACTTTAGCACTGTTTCAGACATAGACTATCCTCTATTTTTAACAATAGCCTGTAGAGAAATCAAAACCTCGCTGGCCCTGCAGCATGCGCTCATTCGTCCATTCGTCATTCGTTCATGCTCTGCTTTGCTATTAAAAAAAATTCTGCCTGTCTCCAGTCATGTCAAATTATGTAGAATTGCATGAAATGTGTTAATAAAAGGCTATTTTGGGGAACGCAAATAAGATGATAGATTCCTGCAGTGCTTTTGTTATAATTGATATATTTTCACCACTACCCTTGTCCGCGGTGGTCTTTGAACCCACAACTTTCTAGCTACTTTGCCATCTAATAAAATGAAGAACGGTTTCTAAAACTGCATATCAAAAGCTCTGGTCTGTCCTAGGAGTGAAGGTAAATGGTAGGCATATTCTCTGCTCTCCACTTGATGTTTTCATTATTATTTGGGGTATAGGGGAGGGTCACTTTTTTATCATTAAGGGAGGGTCGGGTATAAATGTATTTTACTGAAGGAAGGACCATCCATTTTCTTTTCAGAGAGGTCCGATTTTCTCCAAGTATCGTCATTATATAACGTACAGTCCCTAACTAGCATGTAAATACATTGTTATTAAGTAATGAGGACAGATATTGACAAGTTGGACTGACTTCCTGTTTAAGAGGTATTACCTTGTTGTGAAGGTGCCACGTCTGATAGTCTCCTTCTGTACATTTCCTGTTGAAGATGGACTTGTAGTCTATCTTGATAAGCTGCCACTCAGACCTATGGCTGAAATGTCCAAAAAACCTTGAGAAACCAAAGGATGGATACATAAGTTAATATAACTCGACAAGGGTTGTCAGCGCTACAAGGTTTCACCAATGGGGCATTCAGTCCTAAGCTAACAGACTGACAACCCTTATGAATCAAATATTTTCTCCCATTTAAACGTCTGTTAATAAAGATGAGACATCAGCAATCGTTGAATTAAAACTCCTCCCCATCCCCACATATCTTCCCTCCAAGAGGATCATGGTTCCCAAGAGAACAAGATGGAGAGACACATTATGTCATCCATCTCATCCCTCCATCCCTTTCCCTTTCACCAAAAGGAACAGAGTCCCAAAACAATGGAAGACAGAAAGATTAAACACGTCCTCCTTCCTTTTCTCCATCTAAGACTTCCTACAGAGGACAAAAGAACGTCATCCCCCCGTCTCTAGATCATTCATCACTGCACGTCATCCCTCGATTACTCTATTGTCCAGACTCACGTCATGATCTGGTTCTCTGTCCCTGCCTCCACCAGCATCCCGTCCACGAACAGAGGCACCAAGGAGAAGCTGTGTCTGGTCCACTGACGCCCTTCATCAAAACTGATTCTGTAACAGAGTAACAACACAATAACACATTGAATGAATCCCAAATGGCACCCAGGGTCTACAGGCCTCTGGTCTAAAGTAGTGAAGCCTACTAGGAAAAAGGGTGTCATTTGGGCTGCAACCATTCACATCTCAGACTGGCGGTAACAAGAAGGTCAATATTTATCATTCTGACTTGGAGTGCTGATCTAGGATCAGTTTTACCTTTTAGATCATATCGAATGAGATTATACGGGACCGGTGGGATTTGATCCTGGATTAGTATTACTACTCTGAATTCTAGCCCTGATGCTCTCAGGGTGACGCTCTCTCAAGATCAGTGTAGTGAATAGTCTCCATAGACAGTCACCCGCTGAATCTCAGGTTGTATCTAATTGACTACAATTAGTACACGTTCTGCTGAATAGAAGAAGAATAAAACAACATAACTGTGTTTGACTATCAAAGGCATAACAACTTGAAGAGAAAACTCAAAGTCTTAAGTTTACTGACAGTCTACAGTGACGGTGATGTAGAAGAAAAAACACAACACACAAAACAAACCAGAATAGAACCGTTTCATGCTCTAACGACTACAAAACAGGGGCGGAGAGGTGTGGGGAGACAAAGAAAAAAAAAGAAAAAGAGAATGGGTAACTTTCATCCTCTGGGCTTGTTCTCTATTGATTCTGACATCTCATCAACATCACTTCAGATGTGAGAACACTGGAGTACTGTGTGTGACAAGGTTGGGAACAACACTCAACAAGGCAGACTCTTGCACTAGGATACAAGAAGCAGCAGCCCCCTTGTTGCAGCTTCCATCCCAACCTCCATGGGCCAGCATGCCTTCATCTGGTTAAAAGTTCAGACAACAGACAAAGTATTGATGCACATCTATTAGGAGGACACCAGGGCCAGGAAATGTTCTGTTACCCCTAGCTCTGAAGAGCGAAAGAGAGAGAGACACGATTGGTTTCTACAGCGCTTGCATGGGTTCAAATAGTATTTATCTTTCAAATACTTTAGTTGCCATTACCTGGCCCATTACTTGGCCCAAAAGCGCAACCCCCACCCACCTGGCCCTCTAGACAATTAAATGTCTCAATTAAACACTGAAAGAAAAAAATACTATTTCAAAACTGGTCCGATATGAGGGCTTCTACTGTGTTCCTTTCCTCCACTAGTGCACTTAAATCATCTAGGAGACACAACCAGGAAGGAAGGAATCCTCCACACTTGACTGGTGCTAAAAGTAATTTCTAAATGTTTTCCTAAAGTGATATTAAGAAGAAGAGAGATGTGGTTTCAGTTGAGTTGGTCTTCACTGAGGCAAAACGTAGGCACTCCAATTTAGAATAGGATGGTCAGTGTTAAAGTACTAAAAGGGGGACTTGGTGAAGAAAAACACTTTCCCCCAATTTAGATTTTTGACAACATGTTTGCATCTTTATTGCATACGTTTAATCATATATAAAGTGAAATTAAAAACGTTTTCTTTCCATCAATAGAAGTACTAACATGTTACAACCAGTTATCAGATATACAAACACTGAACTAGATTTAAACCTACTGTAAATGCCTAGTGGGGACGGTTGGTTGTTTCACAGCGACAAGGGCCCCTCCTTTATCCAGAAACCAGACATTGTGTTCCTCCTCGAATATCTGAAACAGGACACACAGCCCATTCAATATAATATATGATTTACACACAGTTACCATTTGTACACATCTAGCTGAACTCTGAGAGTTTCATAACACCTCAAGATCAAAAGGCAGAACCAGCTGTCCAAAAAATATATTTTACAAACTACAACATTCAAATATATGATTAGAATAACTTAGATTTTACCCCCAAATTCAGTCCAAACTCACATGTCTCCAGTTGTTACCAGCATCAGATGAGATGAACATTCCAACATTATTATACGACAGCTCAGACCCAATATTCCCTGTGATAAAAATGGAACAAAGCATTAGTTAAATATTCAAATGATGCTGAAAATATGAAGATGGTGTAAATTACAATGAAGAATAGATGCAGAGAGGAGAAGAACAACCATTCATGATTGGATGGATATTGCTCAGTTTTTCTTAAGCAATGATGTAACATTTTAAAATGCAGACCACACTATTTGCCTAGAGAGTTTTCAGCTATACACTCGTGGCTGTTTATTTACCAGCACAGATAGATGCTGGCACTAAGACCGCACTCAGTCAACTGTTTAAGGAAATCAGCGAACAGGAAACCACTCAACCAGAGGTGACGCTCCTAGTGGCCGCAGACTTTAATGCAGAGAAACTTAAATCAGTTCTACTTAATTTCTATCAACATGTCAAATGTGCAACCAGCGGGAAAACATTCTAGATCACCTGTACTCTACACACGGAGACGCGTACAAAGCTCTCCCTCGCCCTCCATTTGGTAAATCCAACCACAATTCTATCCTCCTGATTCCTGTTTACAAGCAAAAAATAAAGCAGGAAGCACCAGTGACTCGGTCTGTAAAAAAAGTGGTCAGATGAACCAGATGCTAAGCTACAGGACTGTTTTGCTATCACAGACTGGAACATGTTTCGGGATTATTCCAATGGCATTGAGGAGTACACCACATCGGTCACTGGCTTTATCAATAGGTGCATTGAGGACGTCGTCCCCACAGTGACTGTACGTACATACCCCAACCAGAAGCCATGGATTACAGGCAACATTCGCACTGAGCTAAAGGCTAGAGCTGCCGCTTTCAAGGTGCGGGACTCGGAAACTTACAAGAAATCCTGCTATGCCATGCGACGAACCATCAAACAGGAAGAGCGTCAATACAGGGCTAAGATTGAATCGTACTACACCGGCTCTGACACTAGTTTTATGTGGCAGGGCTTGCATACTATTACAGACTACAAAGGGAAGCACAGCCGCGAGCTGCAGAGTGACACAAGCCTACCAGATGAGCTAAATCACTTTTATGCTCGCTTCGAGGCAAGCAACATTGACATATACATGAGAGCCTCAGCTGTTCCGGACGACTGTGAGATCACGCTCTCTGTAGCCGACGTGAGTCAGACCTTTAAACAGGTCAACATTCACAAGGCTGCACGGCCAAATGGATTACCAGGACGTGTGCTCCGGGAATGTGCTGACCAACTGGCAGGTATCTTCACTGACATTTTCAACATGTCCCTGATTGAGTCTGTAATACCAACATGTTTCAAGCAGACCACCATAGTCCCTCTGCCCAAGAACACGAAGGCAACTTGCCTAAATGACTACAGACCCGTAGCACTCATGTCCGTAACCACGAAGTGCTTTGAAAGGCTGGTAATGGCTCACATCAACACCATTATCCCAGCAACCCTAGAACCACTCCAATTAGCATACCACCCAAAAAGATCAGATGATGCAATCTCTATTGCACTCCACAATGCTCTTTCCCACCTGGAAAAAAGGAACACCTACGTGAGAATGCTATTCATTGACTACAGCTCAGCGTTCAACATCATACTACTTTCATAGCTCATCACTAAGCTAAGGATCCTGGGACTAAACACCTCCCTCTACAACTGGATCCTGGACTTCCTGACGGGCCGCCCCCAAGTGGTGAGGGTAGGTAGCAACACATCTGCCACGCTGATCCTCAACCGTGGAGACCTTCAGGGGTGCGTGCTGAGTCCCCTCTTGTACCTCCTGCTCACCCATGACTGCGTGGCCAGGCACAACTCCAACACCATCATTACGTTTGCAGACGACACAACAGTGGTAGGCCTGATCACCGACAACGACGAGACAGCCTATAGGGAGGATGTCAGAGACCTGGCCAGGTGGTGCCAGAATAACAACCTATCCCTCAACGTAACCAAGAGTAAGGAGATGATTGTAGACGACAGGAAAAGGAGGACTGAGCACGCCCCCATTCTCATCGACTGGGCTGTAGTGCAGCAGGTTGAGAGCTTCAATTTCCTTGGTGTACACATCACCAACAAACTATAATGGTCCAAACACACCAAGACAGTCGTGAAGAGGGCATGACAAAGCCTATTCCCCCTCAGGAAATTAAAAAGATTTGCATGGGTCCTCAGATCCTCAAAAGGTTCTACAGCTGCAACATCGAGCGTACCCTCTCTGCATCACCTCCGACCGCAAGGCACTACAGAGGGTAGTGCATACGGCCCAGTACATCATGGGGCTAAGCTGCCTGCCATCCAGGACCTCTACACAAGGAGGTGTCAGGCCCTAAAAATTGTCAAAGACCCCAGCCACCCCAGTCATAGACTGTTTCCTCTACTATCGCATGGCAAGCGGTACTGGAGTGCCAAGTCTAGGACAAAAAGGCTTCTCAACAGTTTTTACCCCCAAGCTGTAAGACTCCTGAACAGGTAATCAAATGGCTACCCGGACTATTTGCATTGTGTGCCCCCCAACCCCTCTTTTACGTTGCTGCTACTCTCTGTTTATCATATATGCATAGTCACTTTAACCATACATTCATGTACATACTACCTCAATTAGCCTGACTAACCGGTGCCCCCACACATTGGCTACCTGGGCTATCTGCATTGTGTCCCGCCACCCACCACCCGCCAACCCCTCTTTTACGCTACTGCTTTTCTTTGTTTTTCATATATGCAAAGTCACTTTAACTATATCTACATATACATACGACCTCAATCAGCCTGACTAACCGATGACTGTATATGACCTCGCTACTGTTATAGCCTCACTGCTGTATATAGCCTCACACCTATTGTTTTTCACAGGCTTTTTACAGTTGTTTTCATTTCTTTACTTATCTATTGTTCACCTCATATCTTTATTTTTAGAAATTGCACTGTTGTTTAGATCCTGTAAGTAAGCATTTCACTGTAACATGTGACAAATAAACTTTGATTTGATATTGCTCAGTTTTTCTTCAGCAATGATGTAACATTTTCCTCTCTGAGCATATACAGTGGGGCAAAACAATATTTAGTCAGCCACCAATTGTGCAAGTTCTCCCACTTAAAAAGATGAGAGAGGCCTGTAATTTTCATCATAGGTACACTTCAACTATGACAGACAAAATGAGAGATAAAATCCCAGAAAATCACATTGTAGGACTTTTAATGAATTGATTTGCAAATTATGGTGGAAAATAAGTATTTGGTCACCTACAAACAAGCAAGATTTCTGGCTCTCACAGACCTGTAACTTCTTCTTTAAGAGGCTCCTCTGTCCTCCACTCGTTACCTGTATTAATGGCACCTGTTTGAACTTGTTATCAGTATAAAAGACACCTGTCCACAACCTCAAACAGTCACACTCCAAGCTCCACTATGGCCAAGACCAAAGAGCTGTCAAAGGACACCAGAAACAAAATTGTAGGCCTGCACCAGGCTGGGAAGCCTGAATCTGCAATAGGTAAGCAGCTTGGTTTGAAGAAATAAACTGTGGGAGCAATTATTAGGAAATGGAAGACACACAAGATCACTGATAATCTTCCTCGATCTGGAGCTCCACGCAAGATCTCACCCCGTGGGGTCAAAATTATCACAAGAACGGTGAGCAAAAATCCCAGAACCACACGGGGGGACCTAGTGAATGACATGCAGAGAGCTGGGACCAAAGTAACAAAGCCTACCATCAGTAACACACTACGCCGCCAGGGACTCAAATCCTGCAGTGCTAGATGTGTCCCCCTGCTTAAGCCAGTACATGTCCAGGTCTGAAGTTTGCTAGAGAGCATTTGGATGATCCGGAAGAAGATTGGGAGAATGTCATATGGTCAGATGAAACCAAAATATAACTTTTTGGTAAAAACGAAGAATGCTGAGTTGCATCCAAAAACACCATACCTACTGTGAAGCATGGGGGTGGAAACATCATGCTTTGGGGCTGTTTTCTGCAAAGGGACCAGGACGACTGATCCGTGTAAAGGAAAGAATGAATGGGGCCATGTATCGTGAGATTTTGAGTGAAAACCTCCTTCCATCAGCAAGGGCATTGAAGATGAAACTTGGCTGGGTCTTTCAGCATGACAATGATCCCAAACACACCGCCCGGGCAACGAAGGAGTGGCTTCATAAGAAGCATTTCAAGGTCCTGGAGTGGCCTAGCCAGTCTCCAGATCTCAACCCCATAGAAAATCTTTGGAGGGAGTTGAAAGTCCGTGTTGCCCAGCAACAGCCCCAAAACATCACTGCTCTACAGGAGATCTGCATGGAGGAATGGGCCAAAATACCAGCAACAGTGTAGGAAAACCTTGTGAAGACTTACAGAAAACATTTGACCTCTGTCATTGCCAACAAAGGGTATATAACAAAGAATTGAGATAAACTTTTGTTATTGACCAAATACTTATTTTCCACCATAATTTGCAAATAAATTCATAAAAAATCCTACAATGTGATTTTCTCATTTTGTCTGTGAAGTGAAGTGTACCTATGATGAAAATTACAGGCCTCTCTCATCTTTTTAAGTGGGAGAACTTGCACAATTGGTGGCTGACAAAATACTTTTTTTGCCCCACTGTATCTCCACTTTCTTGATGCCTTGTGATATCCCCCAACCACTGTTCAGTGTCAGGTGTGAGTTTTGAGCTACATCGTGTTTCAGTGTTACCACCTGATCTCTGCACCAGCTGCCAGCTGTGTGTGTGTGTGTGTGTGTGTGTGTGTGTGTGTGTGTGTGTGTGTGTGTGTGTGTGTGTGTGAGGGCGCCGGGGCGAGTGATGACCTGGGCCAAAGCAGAGGGTTGTGTAGAGCTACCCGAACACACACTCACACACAAACATAATCTGCTGTGTCATGTGTCCTCAGTCTGCACTGGCCCACTTAAATAAACAGAGTGACTTTGCATCACCAAAATGTCTGTGATTAAGGACAACATCTGAAGTGCTACAGTGTGTCTATCAGTAATGTTAGGGATTGGATAATCATCATAATATTCACAATCATATGGAATTTCAGCACTAACTGGAAATGATAGACAGCTATTCTCCTTTTGTAACATTACCTACATTGAATAGATGTCTTTCTATTCAGTCAAGTGAATTTCCACATAAGTGGACAATAAGGTAATCTAATCTAATCTATCAAATGTTCATTCTGTATTCTCTCACCTGTGGCCACTATGATTCCCGGTGCTGAGGCCTTGGTTGATATGCTGCCTGACAGGTAGGGATTTTCAGACGTCTGCAGTTGGAGATGGAGCGAACAGAAGGGCTGAGAAATGACAGAGAGTCCATTATATTTGACGAAGTCATTATACACTTATACACTGGTCAATCAAATCCCCAATGTTACATAGAACACTAAAGGTCCTTTAAAGGGTTGATCTTTAAAGGTGCACAAAGCATATGCTTTTTTATTTCAAGAGAAGGTCCTTGAGATAAGGAAAAGAAAAGCTGCCATGCTGTCTTTATTAAGCTTTCATCTCAGAAAGCCTGAAGATAATGCCTAATAGAATCATTTTGATTCTGAAGTCTTCCCGTGAGTTACATTAACACCAAATGCTAGTAACAATGCTAACATAGGCAGTTAAACTATACAAAAAAAAATATTATTTTGTGACCAAAACAAAACATGCTGCCTCTCCATAGTTTGTCTTAATTGTCGTTATCAGTCATTAATACAGGGAGGGTCTATACATAAAATCATCAAGTCAAGGGAGAGAATGAGAGAGAGGGAGACACAGCTACATGTGAGCTCTCACATTTTTAAAACATGTTTTTTACAAAAAGGTAGATTTGGAGTTAGACAAACTTGGATATTTCGTCAGGGACATATACAGGATGCTGCCCTCCACAGCATAACCTTCACTCCCAATTCAAAACTCCAAACCTAGAACCTAGTTTTGTACCAAATTTCCTGGAAGGGTCACCATGACCAAGGATTCATTTTTCCAAATTATACAGAGAGTGCCCTGGCAAACAAACAGCAGAGACCTGAGGACTCCATCCGCCCTGGGACTGAGACCAGATACAGCTTCAATTAGCACGGATGTGTGAAGTGAGAGGTGTCGAAGCCTTCGAACCCAATAAATGGCA
Source organism: Oncorhynchus tshawytscha (assembly GCF_018296145.1). Classification (NCBI taxonomy): domain Eukaryota; kingdom Metazoa; phylum Chordata; class Actinopteri; order Salmoniformes; family Salmonidae; genus Oncorhynchus; species Oncorhynchus tshawytscha. The sequence continues at coordinate 13,885,168 of NC_056460.1, forward strand.
GGAGTCTCACAGATTACCCCGCCCAAATTCCGAAGCCTTTGACGCCCCCTCTCGCTGTTCAGAGACCATCCCACTGGCATTTTCTACAAGAAATCCACCTACAGAAATAAAATATTCTCCCAAGTGGGTGTGACACCTACTCCCATTGCCTGCTGCACTGCTGCTTGGATTCTTTCTGGCAATCTGTTCACTGTCTGCCCTGGCCTGTCTCCCCTGTCTGGTACAGGTACCCCCGCCACACACGTACTGTTGGGGCGAGTGACTCTGAATTTACAATGGCTAGCCCCAAGTCGTTATATTTTTTTTCTTGTGCATTTTGCTATTTTGGTATTTGCCTCATGACTCCTGCACGCTTTGTTGACTATGAACGTTCTTGTTTGCCCAACCATGGGACAGACTGTGTTTGTTCCCACACTCGGGACTCTGACTGTCTATTGGTTACACAGACTTTTGGCCTCCCATCCTATTCTGAGCACCTCTCGCCGGCTTTGTGTTCATGTTATTTGATTGAAATTGCTGTACAATATGATCTTGTTGCCATCTAATGCACATTCAAATGTCATAAATAAACACTGCAGAGCTCTCCCTGTCCTCTGCCGTGCCTTGATTGTATTACTACTGCTGATGATATCTGGAAACGTGCACTGTTGCTAGCCCCAATTCTGACTTGTGCTCCGATATCTGCTTCACTGATTTCTGCTCTCGTAAAAGCCTGTGTTTTCTGCACATTAACACTAGAAGCTTATTACCTAAAATGGATCAATTGAAAGTATGGGTTCACAGCTCCAATCCAGATGTGTTGGTCATTACTGAGACGTGGTTAAGGAAGAGTGTTTTGAATACTGATGTTATCCTTTCTGGTTAAGACCTTTTGCAGGCAAGACAGATCTTCCAAAGGTCGGGGAGTGGATATCTTTACCAAGGATCACCTTCAGTGCCACGTTGTCTCCACCAAGTCTGTCCCCAAACAATTTCAATTGCTGGTTTTAAGCATTAATAGCTCTTTGTTGACTGTCATCGTCCTCCATCAGCTCTGGCCTGTACCTACCTGCCCTAAACTCTCTCCTGGCCCCTTACACTAAGTCTGTATTTGTCCTGCTAGGTGACCTAAACTGGGACATGCTTAAATCACCTGACCAAGGCCTAAAGCAATGGGGAGCGGCAAATCTTTCTCAGATTATTACCAATCCCACAGGGTATGACTCCAAATACACAGAAAAGGCTACTCTCCTCGATGTTATCCTCACAAATAATAAAGTTAGGTATCAGTCTGCTGTTTTCTGTAATGATCTTAGTGATTACTGTTTTTACAGCCAGTGTTCGTAAAGGCTGCTTAGTGAAACGACCTGTTCTGATTTGTTATAGCTGCTTGCTAAAAAACTTTAATGAGCAAGCCTTCCTTCATGACCTGGCCTCTGTAAATTGGAATAGAATCAGCTTGATCCCCTCTGTTGAAGATGCTTGGACCATTGCAAACGGCCAGCTCCTCAGTCTCAGTTGCTAATATATGCATATTATTATTAGTATTGGATAGAAAACACTCTAAAGTTTCCAAAACTGTCAAAATATTGTCTGTGGGTATAACAGAACTGATATTGCAGGCGAAACCCTGAGGAAAATCAAACAGGAAGTGGCTTCTATTTTGAAAACTCCATGTTCCATAGCCTCCCTTTGATGGATTTAAAGGGATATGACCCAGATTCATTTTCCTATCGCTTCCTCAAGGTGTCAACAGTCTTCAGACATAGTTTCAGGCTTTTATTTTGAAAAATGAGCCAGAACGATAACATCACGTCAAGTGGTCACATGAGTTTTGCTCGCGCAACAGAGTTTTGATAGGTATTGCTTTTCCCTCTCCTACTGTGAAAGACAAGTTAACAAACACGCCCCCGTAAAGAAAATTAGAATTAAAAACAGGTTCAGCCCCTGGTTCGACAGTGATCTTGCAGAGTTACTCCACCTCAAGAATTACATTTGGTGATAGGCTGACAGGCTCATGTTCAGCTAAATGATAAATAAGTGCACTCTATCCGGAAGGCCAAAGTTGATTATTTTAAGCAGCAGTTCTCTCTCTGTGGGTCTAAGAGGTTATGGAAAACAGTTAAAGACCTGGAGAATAAACCCTGCTCCTCACAGCTGCCTTGTCCGTTAATGTTGATGATGTGGTTGTTACTGACAAGAAGCAGCTCTTTAATCACCACTTCATTAATGCACGATTCCTATTTGACTCAGCCATGCTGTCACGTTCTGACCTTTATTTCCTTTGTTTTGTCTTTATTTAGTATGGTCAGGGTGTGAGTTGGGGTGGGCAGTCTATTTTGGTTTCTGTTTCGGCCTAGTATGGTTCTCAATCAGAGGCAGGTGTCGTTAGTTGTCTCTGATTGAGAATCATACTTAGGTAGCCTGGGTTTCACTGTTGGTTTGTGGGTGTTTATCGCCACACGGTACTGTTTTGGTTGTTGTAGATTTCACGTTGTCGTTTATTGTTTTTGTACGAGTGTTCATTTTGTCTTTATTAAAATATCGTCATGAACACTTACCACGCTGCATCTTGGTCCGATCCTTACTCCTCTTCAGACGAAGAGGAGATCTGCCGTTACGCATGCCTCCTTGCCCATTCAACATTTCCACATCTCCCACCCCTTCTAAGACGACTAGCGCCGATAGTCCTCCCTCTTTTCCCCCTGCCCCACTACAATGTTTCTCCCTGAAGGCAGTCACTGAGTCCAAGGTGCAAAAGGAGCTCCTTAAACTTGACCCCAAAAAATCATCTGGGCCAGATGGTTTAGACCCTTTCATTTTTTAAGGTTGCTGTCCCTATCTTCACCAAGGCCATCTTTGACCTTTTTAACCTGTCTCTCCTCTCTGGGGAGGTTCCCATTGTTTGGAAGGCAGCCACGGTGCGTCTTTAATTAAAGGGGGTGATCAAGCTGATCCTAACTGTTATATACTTTTTTCAATTTTGCCCTGTTTATCAAAAGTGTTGTTAAAACTTGTCAATAATCAACTGACTGTCTTTCTTGATGTCTATAGTATTCTCTCGGGTATGCAATCTGGTTTCCGCTCAGGTTATGGATGTGTCACTGCAACCTTAAAGGTCCTCAATGATGTCACTATTGCCCTTGATTCTAAGCAATGCTGTGCTGCTATTTTTATTGACTTGGCCAAAGCTTTTCATACGGTAGACCCTTCCATTCTTGGTTTGCTAACTACCTCTCTCAAAGAGTGCAGTGTATAAAGTCAAAACATCTGCGGTCTCAGCCACTGCCTGTCACCAAGGGAGTACCCCAAGGCTCGATCCTAGAACCCACGCTCTTCACAATTTAAAATAACAACATAGCTCAGGCAGTAGGAAGCTCTCTCATCCTCTTATATGCAGATGATACAGTCTTATACTCAGCTGACCCTTCCCTGGATTTTGTGTAACACTCTACACAAAGTTTTCTTAGTCTTCAACAAGCTTTCTCTAACCTTAACCTTGTTCTGAACACCTCCAAAACAAAGGTAATGTGGTTTGGTAAGAAGGATGCCCCTCTCCCCACAGGTGTGATTACTACCTCTGAGGGTTTAGAGCTTGAGGTAGTCACCTCATAGAAGTACTTGGGAGTATGGCTAGACGGTACACTGTACTTCTCTCAGCACATATCAAAGCTGCAGGCTAAAGTTAAACCTAGACTTGGTTTCCTCTATCGTAATCGTTCCTCTTTCACCCCAAATGCAAACTAACCGTGATTCAGATGACCATCCTACCCATGCTAGATTACAGGGATGTAATTTATAGATCGGCAGGTAAGGGTGCTCTCGAGCGGCTAGATGCTCTTTACCATTCGGCCATCAGATTTGCCACCAATGCTCCTTATAGGACACATCACTGCACTCTATACTTCTCTGTAAACTGGTCATCTATGTATACCCGTCACAAGACTTACTGGTTGATGCTTATTTATAAAACCCTCTTATGCATCACCCCCCTATCTGAGATATTTACTGCAGCCCTCATCCTCCACATACAACCCCCGTTCTGCCAGTCACATTCTGTTAAAGGTCCCCAAAGCACACATATCCAGGTCGCTTGTCTTTTCAGTTCGCTGCAGCTAGCGACTGGAATGAGCTGCAACAAACACACAAACTGGACAGCTTTATCTCAATCTCTTCATTCAAAGACTCAATCTTGGACACTGTTACTGACAGTTGTGGCTGCTTTGTGTGATGTATTGTTCTCTACCTTCTTGCCCTATATGCTGTTGTCTGTGCCCAATAATGTTTGTACCATGTTTTGTGCTGCAACCATGTAGTGCTGCTGCCATGTTGTGTTGCTACTGTCATGACGTTGCCATCTTTGGGTACAGAAAGCCCCATCCCCCTCCCCTTGTCTCCTACACCCAGGCTACTGTGGTCAGAGAGAGGTCGTAAATTCCTGGAGGAGATTATCTCCTCATGGGCACCGTATAGAGACAGAGTGAATTTTCATAGAGAACAAAGAATTTGCAAATAAATTCATTAAAAATCTTACAATGTCATTTTCTGGATTTTCTGGATTTTTTTGGTCATTTTGTCTGTCATAGTTGAAGTGTACCTATGATGAAAATTACAGGCCTCTCTCATGGGAGAACTTGGGAGAACTTGCACAATTGGTGGCTGACTAAATACTTTTTTGCCCCACTGTATATTGATTGCAATTGTTCCCGAATGAGTGAGCGTGCATGTGCAAAGGATTAGCATTTCAAATGTTATAATTATCAACTGTGTGTTGTCTTATCTCAGTCGACCCCCACTTCCCTTTTGTACAACAAGCCGCCATGCCGGTTTAGCCCACTAGGGCACATTCCCCTATCATTTCTTGTAATCATATTTACTTTATTTGTTTCTTTGTGCACTTCTGTGATTATATAATTAGTTAATAAATAAATGATTTAAGACAATTGATGTATGGATGACTCATAGTGAAGACTGGGTTTGTGCAGATAACAAAAATGTATGACGTTTGGAATGAGACTAACGTGAGGTAAAGAAGAATTCATTAATCAGAAGACTATTGATCAGATATGAAAATATCTGAAAAGTTATATTCGGAAAATTCTAACTTTGTAATCTGAATATTTCCTTGGTGCCCCGACTTCCTAGTTAATTACAGTTACATGATTAATCCGTTGAATCGCATAATACTAATTACAGAGAATCTTTGATAAAAAACTAAAAGTCTTAATTTAATGACAGTAAAGACACGACACTACCATGTTGTTGTCATGTTGTGTTGCTACCATCCTGTGTTGTCATGTTGTGTTGCTGCCATGCTGTATTGTGGTCTTATGTTTCTCTTTATGTAGTGTAGTATTGTCTCTGGTCGTGATGTGTGTTTTGTCCTTTTTTTTATATTCTTTTTCCCCCAGCCCCCGTCATTGTAAATAATCATTTGTTATTTAACTGACCTAGCCTAGTTAAATAAAGGGTAAATAAAAAAATACAAATAATTTTAAAAGTCTCAGGGGTGAGCCGACAACAAAAGTAAATTATATCTGTTCACAGTGCCCCCCCAAAAAAAAAAAAAATTGCTCTTTCATCTTTGCCAATTCATAGTATGACATTGCTGTAAGGACACCAAGCGTATTCAACCTGTAGCTCACTCAGCGCACGGTGTGCAGCCCCCACAATTGCCTCCCTAGGCTTTTAATAAACAGTATGAACTCTACTGCTAATGTCTCAAAATTATTTCTCTACATAGTTATCCTTTACAGTCGCCTCACGTGGGATAAAAGGAAAGATAGGGCACCTAAATTAAGAATAACTGTAAATAACAAGGAGTGTGTCTTGATATCATAGCTTAAATGTGATTACGTAAAGTAATTCCCCAACCACTAAGATGAGTAAGCAAACTTCCTTGAGCCTGTGATGTAACACGACTGTTATCATTGATGTACATAACTTGAAGGGAGCTGAACACATATTCCTGGACTAAAATAAACTTTGAATGGAGATTATCTTTTGAGTATGCTTATTTAACTCCTGAACTAGGCTTAACCTGGGTCTGGGAAAGCACCTCAAAGAGTTCAGGCAGTCTTAGATCATGATTGATTACCACAGCGATGAGCCTTCCCCGTTACATCAGTATAACTCACCAGTATACAGTGGATGTCGTTGCCAGCCATGTCTGTCGCCGGGGCCTGCAGTAACCTCCAATCACGGCCCTTGTTGTAGGTGATGTAGGACTTCACCTGGTTGTCTAGCCTCCTGTTTGCGATCAGCATGCCTTTGATACCTGCTACCTAGGGGGAAATAGAGAACAAAATCTAAAACAGACACCTAAACTAGCCAATCCAACCACCAAAACAGATTACATTATGTTTTTATTTTTATTTTTGGGCACTAAACAGTACCCAAAATGCCCCCTGACAGACATAGCTGCGGGAAGTAGGGGTGCTGAGGGTGCTGCAACACCCCCTGAATTTTTATTTATTTTAATTTTAATACAAATATATCTACTACCGGGCAAAAGTTTGAGAACACCTACTTTTCAAGACATCAAAACTATGAAATAACCCATAAGGAATCATGTAGTAACCAAAAAAGTGTTAAACAAATGAAATATATTCTTCAAATAGCCACCCGTTGCCTTGATGACAGCTTTGCACAATCTTGGTATTCTCTCAACCAGCTTCACCTGGAATGCTTTTCCAACAGTCTTGAAGGAGTTCCCACATATGCTGAGCACTTGATGGCTGCTTTTCCTTTACTCTGCAGTCTGACTCATCCCAAACCATCTAAATTTGGTTGAGGTCGGGGGATTGTGCACTCCATCACACTCCTTCTTGGTAAAGAATAGCCCTTACACAGCCTGGATGTGTGTTGGGTCATTGTCCTGTTGAAAAACAAATGATAGTCCCACTAAGCCTACTAAATTGTAATTATTTTGCCACTATGGCCTATTTATTGCCTTACCTCCCTAATCTCACTACATATGCACACACTGTATATAGATTTTTCTATTGTGTTATTTACTGTACGTTTGTTTATCCCATGTAAATGAGAACTTGTTCTCAACTGGCCTACCTGGTAAAATAAAGGTGAAATAAAAAATTTAATGAAAAGCCCAAACCAGATAGGATGGTGTATTGCTGCAGAATGCTGTGGTAGCCACGCTGGTTAAGTGAGCCTTGAATTCTAAATACATCACAGACCGTGGCACCATAACACCTCCTCCTCCATGCTTAATGGATGGAAATACACATGCAGAGATCATCCGTTCACCCACACCGCGTCTCACAAAGACACGGCGGTTGGAACCAAAAATATCCAATTTGGACTCAAGACCAAAGGACAAATTTCCACCGGTCTGATGTCCGTTGCTCATGTTTCTTTGGGCCAAGCAAGTCTCTTCTTCTTATTTGTGTCCTTTAGCAGTGGTTTCTTTGCAGCAATTCAACCATGAAGGCCTGATTCTCATAGTCTCCCTTGAACTGTTAATGTTGAGATGTGTCTGTTACTTGAACTCTGAAACATTTATTTGGGCTGCAATTTCTAAGGCTGGTACCTCTAGTGAAATGATCCTCTGCATTCCATATGTGCAATTTCATAGTTTTGATGTTGTCACTATTATTCTACAATGTAGAAAATAGTAGAAATAAAGAAAAACCCTTGAATGAGTAGATGTTCTGAAACTTTTGACCGGTAGTGTATATATGCTGTATATATATAAAATTAAATTTTTCCACAAAAGTAGTGCACTGGGCCTTTACTAGTCCTGTATTAGCAGGCTGCTACAGCTGTCTGTAGCGTGGGCAAAAATAATCCCCACAGTTAACAAAAAGTTCTCAGCACCCCAAACCCCAAACATCTTCCCGCTGCTATTCTGACAGACATCAGACTGGTCACAAAACCAGTCTCCTTTAATTATCTCCCTTTAATTGCGTCCCCATCAACTGCCCACCACTGTTGTGACAACATTACCACGCTGGACGTTAAAACTGATAAACTGTCACATCCACGTGACATCCACTCACAAAGTGAGAGAGAGAGAGAGAGAAAAGTCATGGCTCCTTGCCTCCTTAGTCAAACTGTCTTTCTATGATAACACATCCAGGATGGAAATGTGATTGGGGTAAACCTGACGACTGTGCTTTAAATAAGATACTGCAGCAGACATTGAGGACCCTCAGTCGTATCACCTTATCAGTATAAGTGGCACTAATAGGCGCCACGTTTGACATCGTCATCAAAAAACGGACACCCGGGATTGACACAGCTAATGAGGCGGGATGGGGCCCCTCCCTCCCCTGACCAGACGTGTCAATCACAGCGGTAATTATTTGTCGTCGTCCCCACACCCATCCCTCTGTCACATCGTCCACCCACAGTCCCTACTTCCCTGCTGTAGAGAAGGACAGGGTCCCTGCTGAAGTGAAGGACAGGGACTGAGATCTCCACTCTGGTATAGCAACTTGTAGTCAGAGGTGTAATATTAAGGGAGTGTAGGCTGGTACTACAGTATTGATGGAGATATTACCTCTGTCAAGATATATCACAATGGGAGAACAGGTGAGGTAGGGTACAAGGTAAAAAAATAAAAAAAACACTGTTGTCCACCTTGCCCCTGGCAACAGCAGAGTACACTTCCTGCAAGCTAATATTTTAACTAGGTACTAAATCAAAACGTTTACAGTACTAATAATGATAGCCATCAGTACATTACTATGATGATTATTGGCATCAATGTCTCATTGACTATAATAGTGATATCTAGTAATATGTATAGACCTATGTGTGGCTGTCATATGGTATTATTACATATGGACCTACAGGTAACTGACAAAATAAAGGAAACACATAAGTAAATGAGGGTTCTGGTGGCTCTGTTAGGGTGTTGGGTGATTTTTCATGACATGGTTTAGGTCCACTCAACCCCTTAGAGGGCAAAGTAAAATCCCACTAAATACACAGACATTCTGAGGGATAAACTTCAACCTATGGTGAAGCAGATCTATCCCGGTGGGAGTGGTCTCTTCCAGGATAACAAGGACATGAGTGGTCTCTTCCAGGATAACAAGGACATGAGTGGTCTCTGAATGGTTTGATGAGCATGAACATGATGTAAACCATATGTCATGGCCATCTCAGTCACCAGATCTCAACGCAATTGAACACTTATGGGACATTCTGGAGCGGTGCCTGACATGCTGACACGTTGCGTGCGCGAGCGTCGCAAAATAAATGTAGAAATCCATGTTATTCAATTATTGCACCCAACTGCTCGCGCGCGCCAACGAGCGTCTGCGATGCCGAGGGCTAAAATAAAACTCCTTTCTATTTCTGATGCAGATCTCACTGAAAGTCCTGCCTCTCCCATATCCTCATTGGTTTTTAGAAGCAGGTACCCACATGCCATCTCCTCATTGGTTATACCCACATGGGTGATTGAAAGACAAAATGTTTTGCAGGTTGTTGTGGTAAAAGTATAGATGCCAATCACCATATAAATTCAAAGATGATAAAGCCTGGAAGGAGGAAAGATGACTAGAAACGATTCGGTTGGCCGTTTTATGTGTGGATTAATTGTCGGAGTAGAAGACCTTGTGCATTTCAGGTAAAATAACAACTCAGTGTTTAAATCCCAGGATAAATTAGCTAGCAACAGCAAGAAATTGGAGGAGGGGTTAAGAGGGTTGGCAGAGAGCTAATACATACACACCGCTAGGCTAACAGAAAGGAGCATCCTCATCATGACCATTGCACTACCTAAATCATCTAGCTAACACTCCCTCCCTCCTACCACTCACTCATTCAAAAGCTATTTGTAGCTCTGACTAGGGAATAAGGTAGTTCATCATTGGGCTGTTAGGATGTTCTGTAATATTTCGTGTTGAAGTTCATACCTCTGGGAGATGGATTGAATGAAAAACCTAACACTAAATGGCTAAGTCGACTGGGAGTTAGAGAAAAACTTTTTGATTGAAGGGAAGATTGCCCAGATTGAATCCCACTGACACTCAAGTTACTCCCATTAGTCTAAAGTAGGGGGGAAAGGGTTTTATTCCAGTGAATAATATCATTTATTTGTGAGAGAGAAAGACTGAGAAAGAGAAAGTGAGAGAATACTGACGAAAGGCAATTCATTATTTGACAATCCAGGGAAAAGAGTAAAAGCCTGTTGCTTTCACTCAGTCTCTCTGTTCCCTGTTGAGCTCAAAGTACTTAGTGAATGATTCCTCTCTTAGTCTTTGAGGCCATTGGCCTTCTGAAGCCCAACACTCCGGGGTTTGTTTAAACAATACTTCCTACAAAGTACTTTGGTCAGAGTTATATCTAGTCTTTTTCAGAGGAACCAAGAGCAATAGTCTGCCTCTTCAGAAAAAAAGAAGATTCAAGTGAAACTTTACAGCGATACATACAGCATAACTTCAGTTTATAACAGTTTGTGATTAGCACATGCATAAATACCCAAAGGGTTAAACTAGTTAACACAACATCATACTGAATGGAAAACTGGATTGGCGTAACTTCAACCAGTTTTACCCACTGGCTGTGACCATTCATTTTAATACTAACTCTCTTTTTGTAAACCATTAACACCTATGTTAGAAGGAGCAGCAGCAGTAGTAATAACATTGTTCATGACTTCTGACTCTGAAGATCAGACCCATATCTCACTCCTCTACCTCCCTCCATCACACCTGCCAGTGTCTGGGTGATAAACTGGAGATTCATTCTGTGAAAGAAGGGAAAAAAGGAGGGGGGACGAGCCGCAATGAATGTTAATGACATAGGGACTTATTAACAAGGCTACTACCAGTCCGGTTGTGTGCGCACACCCCCTCTCTCCAGACACACACACACACAAACACACTGTGGACACTTACCTCATACAGGTCCAGCATCTGGTTTCCCCCCAGGCCGCGGGTGGTCTTGACGTTCTCCATGGCCAGGGTGAAGAGGATGCCCTGGGTGTCGGAGAGGTACAGGTTGTACGTGTCGTTCTGGTTCCACTCCTGCACTGCCGCGAAGACCTGGTGCTCGTCTGTGCTGACGATGTGGAGGTCCTGGTGACAGAGGATGGAGGGGTTGGAGAGGTTCGAGGATTCATTAAGAGATGATGGATCGTATGTGTTGGGGTTGTAAACAAGCTGCCGAGTACGTGTTGGGCGTCACAAGATCAGGTCTCGTGTGCATATTGAATGTTTAACACTATAGCTGCCAATGTTCTCTACACAACATATAGTGTCTTTTAACAGCTGCAATAGAAGAGTGAGACTACACACTATGAGACAACACACCATTGTGTAGTGCTGCTACAGATATTTCTAGAGCTAGGTCCTTTTGTTGAAAGGAGAAAACAAAAGGGGGAAATTGTTGGTTACTTCAAATCAAATTTTATTTGTCCCATTCTATGTATACCGCAGGTGTAGCCTTTATTGTGAAATGCTTACTTACGAGCCCTTCTCAACAATGCACAGTTAAAAAGTAAGGAGAAAAAAAAGTATTCAATCTGAATAATTGTTCTACTGTATGTATCACTGTAGGCATGTGTTTATCACTTTAAAATGAATGTGACTTACCTTAGGCAGAGAATATTTGGGCAGTTTGATTTTGATGAATGGATCCCTCTGGTAGGACACATAGTAGCTGGCCTGTCCTGCTGTAGTAACCTGGAACACATTGAGCCAAGACACTGAGTATTCCCTTTGTGTTCAATTGTAAAATGTGTCCGCGCTACAGTACACATCACGTGAACTAACTACTTGGATTCATCTAAAAACTTCATAAATGTATCAATCATTACTCATGTTGCAACCTTCACCCAAGTGAACATGCATGACATTGTTTATGATGTAAAGACATATACTTTATTGTCAGAGAGGAACATTGACACATAAGACAGTTCAATGTCTATTTCCAGACGTTTCAATTGAGAAAATAACAATAAGATCTCCTGGCTAGCATACAGAGGAAACTGCTCCTCTCACGTCCTCTCCTGTTGTCGATGCTCTTTGTGGTGTGGAAGGTGGACTTGGGTAAATATCTCGTAGTGACAATCAATAGCCTCATTACTCTCTCCAAAGCAATGCTCAGTGGCCTGTCTTAGGAAAGTCATCCTTAATGATACTAGCGCTTCAGCAAGCAAACACTCGAGCTGTTAGCTGCTGTTAGCTTATGCAGTACAAACACCGCCAGCGGGGAAGAAAGTGTTAGAAACCTGTTATTAGAGCACAGGCTTCGGAGACTCTCAGGACAGGAGAACAATTTCCGTCAATAAAAGTGTGATTGTCCTAGCGCCAGCACTAGGGAGCAATTTATTTAATCCACTTCCTCTTTCGTAATTCCATTAATCGATAATTAATCCACAAAACAAGCTGCTGGCTTTCTGGTTTGGAAAAGGGGGAGGTGAAAAAGGATCATTATCATATGACAGAACTAATTAGGCCTCTTAGGGTGCTTCTAAGTGCACTTCAATGAGAGAGAACTGAAAGAGATATTGGGATGATTGAATTTTCATTACACACTTTCATAGAATTCATTCGGTTGTGATGCAATGCGGTAGGAGGTATAGGTTGAGTGTTTGTGGGTTTAATTAGGGAGACGTATGAGTGTGGTCAAACATAGTTGAGGGATCTCTTAGACCACAGAACTTATTTTTGTTGTTATTTTTTTTACCCCTTTTTCTACCCAATTTCGAGGTCTCCTTTTGGTAGTTACAGTCTTGTCCCATCGCTGCAACTCCCATACGGACTCAGGTGATGCGAAGGTCAAGAACATGCGTCCTCCGAAACAACATGACCCTGCCAAGGTGCACTGCTTCTTGACACACTGCACGCTTTATCCGGAAGCCAGCCACACCAATGTGTCCGAGGAAACACCTTACAACTGGCGACTGAAGTCAGCGTGCAAGCGCCTGGCCCACCACAAGAGTTGCTAGAGCGCGACAGGGCAAGGAAATCCGACTCATGGCTCCATTGGACACAGCCGGCTGTGACACAGCCCGGGATCGAACCCGGGTCTGTAGTGCTGCCTCAAGCACGGCAAGAAACCAGAAATCTTAATTTCCATTATTCTGGCAGAATGAAGCCAATCATGTGTAGAACCTGTATTTTTCCAGAAAATCTGACTTGAATTTGAAGAAGTCTTGGCCCTGCTTAGGCTATAACTAGATGGCAGAGTTTTTCCAAGGCATCAGGTTTAGGGCTGGGAGTTATTCCTGAACCGCTGACAAAGAATAAAAGAGCCTAGAGTTTTCCTGGTCAAGCCACTTCCTCAAGGGAAACGTTTTGGCTCTAATTGAAATAGTTAGGACCAGGAATTTTCCCTGACCATGTGACCTGACCTGGAAAACCTTCTGGCCCTAATTCATGTTCTAATAGAAATACATCCATATCTTTCCCCTTCAAATACTTCAAACAGCAAGGTAATCCTTTGGAGTTCAATTTGGATGGAAAAGTTATTTATAATGGACTGGATTGTCAGGATAATTATTCCTATTTAACTGTTTACTTTTAAATTCATGCATCCTCATTTGCACAATGTCAAAGTAAATAATATTCAGGTGGTGGGAGGGAACTTAAAACATGACCCCAAAATTGCACCAGCATTGCTTAGAATTCAGCACATTACCATTTCAGATTCCTCTCTCTCGCACAAATGGTGAATAACATGACATATTGGAGACTAGTGTGGAAGAATATAAAACTCCCTAGGTTTCACATCTGAATCAGAATAGTGTGCCAATGCAGACTCTTGAATGAAGGTTCAAACAAAAGGTTTGCATATTTGACATATTTTACATGTCACGCGAGGTGCCTTTTCTTTATACAGACTGTGTGGTTAGAAATAAAATATCCATGCAGTGTAACAACTGGTCAAGGTTCGGAGGTCAAAATGACAAAGTATTGGAAAGTATACAGACCCCTTGATTTTTCCCAAAATCTTTTATGTTACAGCCTTATTCTAAAATTGATTTATTAGTTTCTTTCCCCTCATCAATCTACACATTTTTGCAAATGTATAAAAAAAACAACAACTGAAATATCACTTTTACATAAGTATTCAGAGCCTTTACTCAGTTCTTTGTTGAAGAACCATTGGCAGTGATTACAGATTAGAGTCTTCTTGGGTAGGACGCTACAAGCTTGGCACGCCTGTATTTGGGGCGTTTATCACAGTCTTCTCTGCAGATCCTCTCAAGCTCTATCAGGTTGGATGGGGAGCATCGCTGCATAGCTATTTTCAGGTCTCTCCAGAGATGTTAGATCAGGTTCAAATTCTGGCTCTGGCTGGGCCACTCAAGGACATTCAGAGACGTCCCGAAGCCACTCCTGCGTTGTCTTTGCTGTGTGCTTAAGGTCTTGTCCTGTTGGAGGTGAATCCAGTCTGAGGCTCTGGAGCAGGTTTTCATCTCTGTACTTTCCTCTGTTCATCTTTCCCTCGATCCTGACTAGTCTCCCAGTACCTGACACTGAAAAACATCCCCACAGCATGATGCTGCCGCCACCATGCTTCACTGTACGGATGATGCCAGGTTTCCTCCAGACGTGACGCTTGGTATTCAGGCCAAATAGTTCAATCTTGGTTTCATCAGACCAGATAATCTTGTTTCTCATGGTCACAGAGTCCTTTAGGTGTATTTCGGCAAACTCAAAGCGGACTGTCATGTGCCTTTTACTGAGGAGTGGCTTCCATCTGGCCACTCTAATTTAAAGGCCTGATGAGTGGAGTGCTGCAGAAATGGTTGTCCTTCTGTAAGGTTCTCCCGTCTCCACAGAGGAACACTGGAGCTCTATCAGAGTGACCACCGGGTTCTTGGTCACATCCCTCACCAAGGCCCTTCTGCCCCAATTGCTCAGTTTGGCCGGGCGGCCCGCTCTAGGAATAGTCTTGGTGGTTCCAAACTTCTTCCATTTAAGGATGATGGAGGTCACTGTGTTCTTGGGGATCTTCAAGGCTGCAGAAATGTTTTGGTACCTGTCCCCAGACCCGTGCCTCGACACAATCCGGTCTCGGAGCTCTACGGATAATTCCTTTGACCTTACTGATTGACTTTTGCTCAACTGGGGGACCTTATATAGACAGGTGTGTGCCTTTCCAAATCATGTCCAATCAATTTAATTTACCACAGGTGGAGTCCAATCAAAATCCAATCAAAAAATGGAGTCCAATCCAATCTCAAGGATGATCAATAAAAACAGGATGCACCTGAGCTCACTTTTGAGTCCCATGGCAAAGGGTC
Organism: Oncorhynchus tshawytscha; assembly: GCF_018296145.1. NCBI lineage: Eukaryota > Metazoa > Chordata > Actinopteri > Salmoniformes > Salmonidae > Oncorhynchus > Oncorhynchus tshawytscha. The sequence goes on from NC_056460.1 coordinate 13,900,376, forward strand.
TGAATACATGTGTGTTTAAGTTATCTGTTTTAGTTTGTTTTATACATTTGCAAAAAAAAAACATGTAAATCTGTTTTCGCTTTGTGATCATGGGTTACTGTGTGTTGATTGATGAGGGAATAAAATATTACATACATTTTAGAATAAGGCTGTAACCTAACAAAATGTGGGAAAAGTCAATGGGTCGGAATGCAAAATTAACAGTTAAAAAACTTTGCGTCTATCAATGGTTCCCATATCTATCCTAATCAAGAACATACTGCCGTTCATACAATGTGTCAACATAACAATTCATCATAAATATTCATAGTTATCATACCATTTTCTCAAACCTGCGGAACAACCAGCATGTTGTGCTGTAAAATATGCAAATCCCCTCCCAGTCCTAGCCAAACCAAGTTGTGCGTAACACATAACAAATGCCAATAATATTGATGGCTAACGATGCTTATCCTATGCAATGCATCATGGTCTACATACAAAATGGTACAATATATTATTCTCAGAGCCTTACCTGAATAAACATATAGTCATCTTGGACAACCAGTGAGCTGATGTCGATGTATTCAGGGAAGGGATAGTTTCTGTTGTGCTCTGAGCACGTTAGAGCCCGGCATGTTACATACTGTATACCTGCAAGATGAGGAGATAGAGATTACTGGATATCTGGATTCATCCAGCTGTGGATTATCGTGGAAAATTACATAATTAATCATGCTATCCCATGTTTAACTGCTTAATTGAGAATCGTCTATTTTTATATGCTAGTGTTTTTTCTAACCTGATACAAACTTGTCTTTGTGTGACTTAGTCATAAGACTGGACGTCTGACTAAAATCCGTTTGGGTGGGACCACAGCATGTGACACCCTGTGGGTTTACTATCTACAGGAAGTCACATGTACGGAAACTTGCAGAAAGGAGCACATTCTAACGTTTGTTGTTGTGAATGCAGTTAGACGGTTGAGCCCTCGGGCTATCAACCATGTGCTATCTAAATCTGCAAAGACAACTAATTGCCTTTAACACACTATCTGCTGACTGCCACGTGTACAAAAAGGATGTACCTCTGTATAAAAGCTGGGACATGACACTGTTCGTTGGGCCTCAACTGCAAAAACTGTTGAAGTGCATAGTGAACTGCTCCATTGTTGCAAATCTTATTACAAGGTTGTTTTGAGGAATACAGTCTCTCTCCTTTTGGTTAGAATTTCCACCACAGGATCAGGCCCCCTATTCTCGGGAACGTGAGGATGACTGGAAACCGTGGCTATATGTCTGTATGAATTGAACTTGAGGGGAAATTGTGTATGGTTTGTGATTGACATGCACTAGAGGAGATACCATTACTCTTGTGACAGTGTACTGACTGTTTATATATATAATTGTAATTTGACCAGTATGTTGTGGTTTATATTATATATTGGTGATTGTTTCATACAATACAGTATGTAAAGTTGTAGGTTTGTCACTATTCAACATGATCAACTATGATCATTCTCTGTGTACAGAAATCTAAACTGTCTCTGATCCCGGGGCTCTAACAACAGCAGCAGGAGATAGCTAGAATAAACAATCTCACAATTTCACCTATGGATGACCTTGGGTGGTGTTGCCGTGGCGAGTTATGGAGCTGACACTCCCAGGGTGAGAGGGATGAGAGGAAAAGGCCATATTAATCAAGTATTGTGCACTGCATTTATCAGTGGGGAAATCCATCGTCTCTCCCCTGGGACACAACTCTAAACCCAGGGTGGAATTTATTCCTTGACAGACTCTCGCTCTCTTCTATCGTTAGAGGGCTGATAGTTGGACTGTGAATGTGGGGGCATTTCTCTGTAGTGTGTGTGACAGAGAGAAAAAGAGAGGTGTGTTTGTGTGTGTGTGTGTGTGTGTGTGTGTGTAGTGCTACTCACGTCCATTGGGGGTGTGTGCCTCCATGTGAACCAGATCTGATTCCTTGTCTAGACCCGTTACAGACCTGGATTAAAGAAGTCGAGGAGAGAAGGAAGGATGAAGAGGAGGAGGGGGAAGGAGGGGTAAAGTAATGAGGAGAAGGGAAGAGGAGCAGGGGAGACAGAGAGGAAGAGGAGACGAGAAGGGTTGAAGTGGCGCAGAGGAGGGAGGAAGAGGAGGGAAGAAGACAATAAACAAAGGAAGATGTGTCTCAGCAGAGGTATTCCACTCCAGATATAGACGTCTCATTTCAGCGTTGTCTCAACAATGATGTCAATAAAATAGCAATGCCATTCCATGTGAGGACGTTCTCCCCAGAGCTGTGTCACAAAATGTCACATTACCCTCAGACACAACCAGACACTGTGGGTTTGTTATTCTACCAAAAATTGGTAGAATGTCACAAAAGTGTATATGCGCAACAACCTACATATTGTATTTATTTTGTCTGGCACTGTACACCGGCAAGGCTGTGCCACATAATTAAAGTTAGAATCACTGTACTGTATATCACTGTATTATATCATTTGAATGGGTATAGTGGACTAACTTGGACAGATTAAAAATATATATATACGGTTGAAATCAGAAGTTTACATACACTTAGGTTGGAGTCTTGGAGTTTTGGCAAACCGGTTAGGACATCTACTTTGCACATTACACAAGTTATTTTTCCAACAGTTGTTTACAGACAGATTATTTCAATTATAATTCACTGTATCACAATTCCAGTGGGTCAGAAGTTTACATACACTAATTTGACTGTGCCTTTAAACATCTCGGAAAATTCCAGAAAATGATGTCATGGCTTTAGAAGCTTCTGATAGGCTAATTGACATAATTTGAGTCAATTGGAGGTGTACCTGTGGATGTAATTCAAGGCATAACTTCAAATTCAATGCCTCTTTGCTTGACATCATGGGAAAATTTTAAAAAATCAGCCAAGACCTCAGCATTTTTTTCCAAACGCCTGAAGGTACCACATTCAGCCGTCATACAGCTCAGAAAGGAGACGTGTTCTGTCTCCTAGAGATGAACATACTTTGGTGCGAAAACTGCAAATCAATCCCTGAACAACAGCAAAGGACCTTGTGAAGATGCTGGAGGAAACAGGTACAAAAGTGTCTATATCCACAGTAAAATGAGTCCTATATCGACATAACCTAAAAGGCCGCTCAGCAAGGAAGAAGCCACCTATCCAAAACTGCCATAAAAAAAGCCAGACTACGGTTTGCAACTGCACATGGGGACAAAGATCGTACTTTTTGGAGAAATGTCCTCTGGTCTGATGAAACAAAAATAGAACTGTTTGGCCATAACGACCATCATTATGTTTGGAGGAAAAAGGGGGAGGCTTGCAAGCGGAAGAACACCATCTCACCCATGAAGCACAGGGGTGGCAGCATCATGTTGTGGGGGTGCTTTGCTGAAAGAGGGACTGGTGCACTTCACAAAATAGATGGCATCATGAGGATGGAAAAGTATGTGGATATATTGAAGCAACATCTCAAGACATCAGTTGGGAAGATAAAGCTTGGTCCCAAATGGGTCTTCCAAATGGACACAGACCCCAAGCATACTTCCAAAGTTGTGGCAAAATGGCTTGAGGACAACAAAGTAAAGGTGTTGGAGTGGCCATCACAAAGCCCTGACCTCTATCCTATAGAAAATGTGTGGTCAGAACTGAAAAAGTGTGTGCGAGCAAGGAGGCCTACAAACCTGACTCAGTTACATCAGCTCTGTCAGAAGGAATGGTTCAAAATTCACCCAACGTATTGTGGGAAGCTTGTGGAAGGCTACCCGAAACGTTTGACCCAAGTTAAACCATTTCAAGGCTGACATTACAAGTTCTGAAAATAAAGTGGTGATCCAAACTGTGACACACACACACAGAGCATCTCCTACATCTCTAGGAATGAAAGCAATGAGGCAGAATAAATTCAGAGCTACGTTTGTGATGAGTGTGTACTTCCTCGGAATGGGGGTGGTTCGATGTGATTGGATGAGAGGTGACAAATTATACAGTATCTTCCTATTTTATGAATGTACAGTATGTATGTGACATGTGAGAGGCAGAATGTGAAATGGTGACACTGTGAATGTAGATTTATCACAGTCCAATCATATCAACAGTGGAAATGTGCAGAATGGTACACAGAATTTCCCACCAGCAACACTAGTTATTCAAATCAAATCAAAGTTTGTCACATGCGCTGGAAAGATTTAATGCCAAACCTGAGATTTTGGAATATGCTAATCTAGCTTAAGACACATCATTCACCAGTTGGGATATCTTGATCTCTCTGGCCTGGACTGTAATGCCTTCAAATGGACTTTTATGAACTAATGAGCATAAAATTTGAGATCCTAACAAAAATAAAAAAAGGTGAAATTGGACAACCTTGTCGTATGCCTTTGTAAATCTTAAACTGTCACGACTTCCGCCGAGGTTGGCTCTCCTGCCCGTTCAGGCGGTGCTCGGCGGTCGTCGTCACCGTCCTACTAGCCACTACCGATCCCTTTTCGTGTATCTGTTGGTTTTGTCTGATTGGTTTCACCTGTGTGTTGTTTAGTTAATTAGTGTCTGTATATAATGTAGGTTGTCCCACCCTTGTTTTGTGCGGGATTGTTTATTTTGTCATTTCATTTTCGTCTGTCGGTGTTATTGTGTTTCTTATTCTCCGGTTAGTCTGTTATCCTGTGTTGGATAATTTCACCCTGTGTGTGTTTGGGTTGACCGTGTTTGTTTTGTTCACCGGAGAATAAACTTTATATCGCTATCTGCTCTCTGTGCCTGATTCCACCCACCTTGATTAGACATGACATAAACCTTGAGGCTGTTCCATGGCAGAGTTTGATACCGCTATTGCCACCATTATACAGAGTTCTAATAGCATCAACAAAAAAATGACCAAATTTCAAACGCTTAAGACAATCAAAGATAAAATTGTGACTTACTTTATCAAATGCTTTCTAAAAAAAAACAAAAATAGGATAACAGGGAAGTCATCCAATAGATCACAATACTCAACCAAGTCTAACACCAACCTCAGATTATTAGATATATGGCGCACTTTCATAAACCCTGATTGACATTCATCAATAAGATCATTCAAGCAAGACTTTAACCTTTTTGCAATGATTAAGGCTATCATTTTTTAGTCGTTATTTAGGAATGTGATTGGACGCCAATTATCAATATTTAAGAGATCCTTGTGTTGTTTAGGTATAAGAGTAATAACCCCTTGCTTCAGAGAGGCAGGTAGTTCTCCCTTCTTTAAAGCCTCCTTAAAGGTTTCAAGTAAAAATGGTGCTATTTCTTCAGAGGTTTTGTAAAATTCAGAGGTTAATCTATCACAACCTGGAGATTTTTTTTATTTTTTTTTACTGAGCAACCCGGTACTGGATGTCCATAACGGATAAATATTGACAACAAGACTGATTGAAATCTTCACTAACAGAAATAACTCTCTATAGAATCAAGGAGATTCTTAGAGTCACTCAAATTGTTACAGTGCCTTGCGAAAGTATTCGGCCCCCTTGAACTTTGCGACCTTTTGCCACATTTCAGGCTTCAAACATATAGATATAAAACTGTATTTTTTTGTGAAGAATCAACAACAAGTGGGACACAATCATGAAGTGGAACGACATTTATTGGATATTTCAAACTTTTTTAACAAATCAAAAACTGAAAAATTGGGCGTGCAAAATTATTCAACCCCCTTAAGTTAATACTTTGTAGCGCCACCTTTTGCTGCGATTACAGCTGTAAGTCGCTTGCGGTATGTCTCTATCAGTTTTGCACATCGAGAGACTGAAATTTTTTCCCATTCCTCCTTGCAAAACAGCTCGAGCTCAGTGAGGTTGGATGGAGAGCATTTGTGAACAGCAGTTTTCAGTTCTTTCCACAGATTCTCGATTGGATTCAGGTCTGGACTTTGACTTGGCCATTCTAACACCTGGATATGTTTATTTTTGAACCATTCCATTGTAGATTTTGCTTTATGTTTTGGATCATTGTCTTGTTGGAAGACAAATCTCCGTCCTGTAGTGGCAGTCCTCAGACAGTGAAAGCATGGTGTGCTTTCACCGTAAAGCCTTTTTGAAATCTGACAGCGGCTGGATTAACAAGAAGTTAAGCTTTATTTTGATTTATAATACTTGTATTTTCATGAATGTTAAATATTTATATTTCTGTAATTTGAAGTTCGCGCTCTGCAATTTCCCCGGATGTTGGCCAGATGGGACGCTACTGTCCCACCTGCCCATAAGAAGTTATTGCATGTTGGCGAGAAGTATTGACGGTAATGGCAGCTTTCGGTAATGTCTGCTGCGTCTTGTTTGTTGAAGAAAAAATCTTTGTCTAATCCAAGGTGAGTGATCTCTGTCCTGGTATCCAGAAGCTCTTTTTTGCCGTAAGAGATGTTTGCAGAAACATTATGTACAAATAAGTTACAAATAACGCAAAAAAAAACACATAATAGCACAGTCTCTTGCATTGCAGAAAGCAAAAAACGTGCTAGTGATGCTCCAAAACTGTTTGTGATGAGAGTCTGAGTAGACAAAGGAAAAGAACAGGACAACCGAGAGGACGAGAGGAAGAGAAGGATGATGAGAACAAGGAAAGAAAGAAAGAGGACAAGCGTATGACTCACCAGTAGAACCTGTTCACATGCTCATGAACCAGCTGCCATTTTCTCCCAAAGTCCAGCGATGCGTACAACTGTGACAAAGAACATAAAAAGAGAAAGAAAAGAGAGATAGAGAACATATCAGTCTACTTATCACAAAGGAGAAAGTAAAGTGACAGTGGGCTTGAGTCATGGCAGGATAATAATAGGGAAGAGCGTACCAGTGAGCAATAAAGCGTGACACTCTAGATAGGCTGACATAGCTTTAACTTCTTATGGCTGGCGGCAGTATTGAGCTTGGATGCTTGGATGAATAAGGTGCCCAGAGTAAACAGCCTGCTACTCAGTCCCAGATACTATGCATATTGTGAGTATATATGGATAGAAAACACTCTGAAGTTTCTAAAACTGTTTGAATGATGTCTGTGAGTATAACAGAACTCATATGGCAGGCAAAAACCTGAGAAAAAAATCCAACCAGGAAGTGGGACATCTGAGGTTGGTTGTTTTTCAACTCATTCCCTATTGATGATATAGTGGGATATTGGTAATTTTGCATTTCCCAAGGCTTCCACTAGATGTCAACAGTCTTCAGAACCTTGTTTGATGCTTCTACTGTACAGGAGGGGCTCATAAGGGCTCTTTGGGGCAGTAGTCTGGCAGAGTACCACAAGCTCGTGACGCTCATTCACGTGAGAGGTAGCGCGCGTTCCATTGCTTTTCTACAGACAAAGGAACTCTCCGGTTGGAACATTATTGAAGATTTTTGTTAAAAACATCCTAAAGATTGATTCTATACATCGTTTGACATGTTTCTACGGACTGTAACGGAACTTTTTGACATTTCGTCTGCTCCTAGTGAACGCGCTGCGTGAGTTTGGATTTGTTTACAAAACGCACTAACCAAAGTAGCTATTTGGACAAATGATGGACATTATCGAACAAAACAAACATTTATTGAGGAACTGGTATTCCTGAGAGTGCATTCTGATGAAGATCATCAAAGGTAAGTGAATATCTATAATGGTATTTCTGACTTCTGTTGACTACACAACATGGCGGATATCTGTTTGGCTTGTTTTGGACTCTTTCCATAAAGCTTTTTTGAAATCTGACACAGCGGTTGCATTAAGGAAAAGTGTATCTAAAGTTCCATGCATAAAACTTGTATTTTCATGAACATTTATTATGATTATTTCAGTAAATTGATGTGGTTCTCTGCAAAATCACCAGATGTTTTTGGAACTACTGCACATAACGTGCCGATGTATACTGAGATTTCTTGATATATATATGAACTTTATTGAACAAAACATACGTGTATTGTGTAACATGAGGTCCTATGAGTGTCATCTGATGAAGAACATCAAGGGTTAGTGATTAATTTAATCTCTATTTCTGAATTTTGTGACTCCAATCTTTGGCTGGAAAAATGGCTGTGTTTTTCTGTGACTTGGCTCTGACCTAACATAATCGCTTGTGGTACTTTCGCCGTAAAGCTTATTTGAAATCGGACACTGTTTTGGGATTAACAAGAACTGTTTCTTTAAAATGGTGTGAAATACTTCTATGTTTGAGGAATTTTAATTTTGGGACTTCTATTGTTTTGAATTTGGCGCCCTGCACTTTCACTGGCTGTTGTCATATCGATCCTGTTAGCGAGATCTCAGCCCTAAGAATTTTTAAACTGACATCATCATTATAACTCAGACTATCCTGTTTCCAGACCTATCCTGTTTCCTTTTCCAATTGTAAATTAGTGCGTGGTATAGATAAAGCACTTCAAGTCCAATATGTTCGGTGCAAAATAGGTTTAACATTATCGTTTGCTTATCCTGGAACAGCAAAACCTTTGATGGATTCCTGGTGACCAAATGAAGCGGAGTGTTTATATATCGAATTATTGATCAAACTAATGGAAACCAACGCCTATAAATCAGAGGAAGAATACAAATCCAGAATGCTACTGTAAATTAAGAATATACTTGCCTAAAAATAAATATATTTCCCTGTTGAAGAGCAGGTGTAGAAGTGCCATTGGCCTAGAGGATAACATTTTTGGTTCCGCTCATCTATTCATGTTGAGGATTTCAATTTAAATCCATATGGCGGTATGTATGTTATTGTGTTCTGAGGCTTGTTTAGCTGTGTACTTTTGCAAAACGTTGACACCAACATTTTTTATGTAGAACATGCGGTTTACCAGGAAAGAGAGACAGAAAAAGAGAGTCATGGTTGTTGTGCCTAAGCTAGGTAGATAAACAATGAAAGCTTTAGAGAACATGTCAAGTGGATTAATGAAAACATCTGATTATGTACAAGAGCAAAAACATCACGGCGCATGAGGGCACGGAAGGTGTTGCACAGCATGTGTTGCCTCTTCATCTAAAGAATAATTCATTTTAATGTGGATTCAGGGAAAACGCAGAACATTATGTACAAACATTATCGCTGATGCATATGGTGTGTTGCGACCCCAAAGCGTGGGCATCACAGTCATGGCTCCAAGATCTTACACAGCATTCTCATATAGACGTTATTTATGTCCAGATGAGAAAGAGCAGTGTGGACTGTGATTGAGATTGCATCATCTGTGGATCTGTTGGGGTGAAATGCGAATTGGAGTGGGTTTAGGTTATCTGGGAGTATGCTGTTTATGTGATCCATGACCAGCCTTTCAAAGCACTTCATGGCTACCGACATGAGTGCTACTGGGTGGTAATCATAATTTGTTTCCTTGGGCACAGAGACTATGGTAGTCTGCTTGAAACATGACTTGGTCAGGTAGAGGTTGTAAATGTCAGTGAAGACACTTGCCAGTTGGTCGTGCATGCTTTGAGGTCATGTTCTGATAATCCGTCTGGCCCTGCGACTTTGTGGATGTTGACCTGTTTAACTTCTCTAGGGTAGGGGGCAGCATTTGGAATTTTGGATGAAAAGCATGCCCAAAATAAACTGCCTCCTACTCAGGCCCAGAAGATAGGATATGCATATAATTTGTAGATTTGGATAGAAAAGTTCAAAAGTTTCCAAAACTGTTAAAATAGTGTCTGTGAATATAACAGAACTGATTTGGCAGGTGAAAACCTGAGACAAATCCATTCAGGAAGTAGTATTTTTTGTTGTAAAGTGTTATATTCAATGCCATTACAGTATCCATTGACTTTGGACTCAAATTGCAGTTCCTATGCCTTCCACTAGATGTCAACAGTCTTTAGAAATGGTTTCAGGCTTGTATTCTGAAAAATGAGGGAGTAAGAGCAGTCTGAGTGGACCCTGCTGTGTCACAGAGCTTTTTCATGCGACCGAGAGAGTGCCTTTCTTGTTTACCTTTTATATTGACAAAGTTATTGTCCGGTTGAAGTATTATCGATTATTTAGGCTAAAAACAACCTGAGGATTGACTATAAACATCGTTTGACATGTTTCCATGAACTACAATTTAGTTTTTTTGTCTGCCTGTTGTGACTGCATTTGAGCCTGTGGATTACTGAAGAAAACGTGTGGACAAAACGGAGGATTTTGAATATAAAGAGACTTTACCGAACAAAAGGAACATTTATTGAATAAATTAATGTCTTCTGAGTGCAACCATATGAAGATCATCAAAGGTAAGATTAATTTTATCTCTATTTCTGACTTGTGTAACTCTTTTAATGATTTGTCTGCTGGGCTATGTTCTCAAATAATCGCAAGGTATACTTTCACCGTAAAGCATTTTTTAAATCTAACACCGTGGTTGAATTCACAAGAAGTTCATCTTTAAACCTATGTAAAATAGTATCTTTTCTGAATTTTTATAATGAGTATTTCTGTATTTGAATTTGGCGCTCTGCAATCTCACTGGATGCTGGACAGGTGGGACTAGCGTCCCACATACCCTAGAGAGGTTAAAGGTCTTGCTCACATCGGCTACCGAGAGAGCAGCTGGTGCTCTCGTGCATGCTTCAGTGTTGCTTGCCTCGAAGCGAGCATAAAAGGCATGTAGCTCATCTGTTAGGCTCGTGTCACTGGGCAGCTCGTATCTGGGTTTCCCTTTGTAGTCTGTAATAGTTTTCAAGCCCTGCCACATCCAACGAGCATCAGAGCCGGTGTAGTAGGATTCAATCTTAATCCTGTATTGACGCATTGCTTGTTTGATGGTTCATCTGAGGGCATAGCGGAATTTCTTATAACCATCCAGATTAGTGTCCTGCTCCTTGAAAGTGGCATCTCTAGCCTTTAACTCGATGTGGATGTTGCCGGTAATCCATGGCTTCTGGTTGGGAAATGTATGTGCAGTCACTGTGGGGACGATGTCGTTAATACACTTATGGATGAAGCCGATGACTGAGGTGGTATACTCCTCAACGGATGGCAGTGGAAGTTTACTCGCTCAGAAGGCAGCCTGACCTCCAACCCCTTTTTCTCTGTCTTTTCTTCACGCAAATGAAGGGGATTTGGGCCTGTTCCCGGGAAAGCAGTATAACCTTCTCGTCGGACTCGTTAAAGGAAAAAGCTTTGTCAAGCTCGAGGTGAGTAATCGCTGTTCTGATGTCCAGAGTTATTTTCGGTCATAAGAGATGGCAGCAGCAACATTATGTACAAAATTAGTAAAAAAAATAATTTACAAACGATGCAAAAAAACTCACAAAATAGACAGTTGGTTATGAGCATGTCAGCCATCCTCTCCGGCGTCATCTTAAATGTTATGCCTTTGTCTTTAAAGGAAGGAATAAATGGGAATTATTTTAACATTGTCCATATGACTCCATATGATATCATTTTGATGGGAATAGTCAATTTCATATCTGGAGGTGCTTTTTATGAGTGAATGTGAGCATATTACTGTGACTGATACATCAAAAGCTGTAAGTCATGTCTCCACAAGGAAAAGTTCATCACCTCTTAGCACACAGCGTATGGCAGTGTCTTGGCCAGTCTGACATTGTCTTGGCCAGTCTGACTGCGTCTTGGCAAGTCTGAGAGTGTCTTGGCCAGTCTGACATTGTTTTGGCCAGTCTGACAGTCTATTGGCCAGTCGGAGAGTGTCTTGGCCAGAGTGGACCTGTATAGAAGCTGTACTATACAGTTTGTGGTCAATCTAGACAGACATCCCTTCAACATGATCTCTTTTATTAGCTGTACATAGATACAGTACATGATATCACCAACACATGCTTGTGAACACTGTACTATCACTACCTATTCATTATGGTAGTGGATATGAGGTGATGACTGGATCCTGATTGACATAGAGGAAACAGGGTGGCATCATTTGACAACAGTCTGGGTCTTGTGGATGTTTAGTCTACTGTGAGCTCTGTATGAGCCCTGGGACAAAGTGGCAGTCATTTGCAAGGCGATGGCAGAATGTGTTTCAAATTAGTAACAGGAGGCTTCATTTACAGTGTGCTATAGGGTAAAAATCAACTCATATTTATTAACTTTATACAGTAGCAGCTCAAGTATAGAATGATCTAAAATGGGATTGCAAGCTAATAGTATCAGAGCTTGTCAAGTTTGTTGGTGCCATACTTCAGGCTACATATTGAAGCCTAGAGTTGAAGCCTAAACAATACTTTACAATAGGTGACTAGGCGTATGTTGCGTGTCACTACTTCACAGGAGCACTATTTGAATGTAAACTTTTTTTTAAATCAAAATGCTTTTTTTGTGCAGAAATGCCTTCCTGAACATGTGAACTTGAATGTGCAAACTTGTATGCCATCTGTAAATATGAATAACATTGATAAATTACGAGCCTAGTTGGTTTATACATGGAAAAAGTTAGCAACCTTCCCTCTAGCCATGATTGGCTGAGATAATGAGTGGGCTGGACATCCTAAGAGATGAGTTTGAATTGGTCTGCCATGTAGCAGGTTTCTGTCTATAATATGAACTGGTCAGTATGTGTAGGTAATCCTTTCTAACAAGGCTTTTTTGAAAGATATCACGTAGTAGAACTGTATAAGTGTTACTCTCCACTTTCTAGACGACCGAGTTTTGAAATCAGTGGAATTAGACTTTGATAGCTAAGGAGATGGGGAAAATTCCGAATATTAGCTAGCTAACATTGAACCTGGTTGGTTAGTTACCTGCATATTCATGCAGGGTAGTAACATTATGAGTTGGGATTGTGGTTAATTGTTTAGCTAGCTAGCTACGTGTTTAAACAAAATACTCCACTATGCAAGTAACTATTTCAATATAATTTTTATGATGACACTTCACAACTGTCAATAGATGTAGCTGGTAAATTCACTCTGGCTATTTACTCCGATTTCAGAGCACTCTCGTCGTGTGCCAGAGCGCAGAATAACTGGCAAATTTACGAACGCTCAACACCCATTGAATATGGCCGGTGTCAGTAAACGTTGGCAAAAAAAAACAAATTAATGTGTTGCCAACAGCACAGTTGCAGTCACCAATGCTCTGGGTAACATAAAAAGAGCCTAACCAGCTTTGCTAGGGCGAGTAAAATGGTCTGCTCCGGAGAACTACTGCATCACTTGTCTCCCCTCCCTTGTATGTTCTATAGAAATAAGACCGTGTTGAGTCTCATAGAGCATGCCGTATCGCTAAACATGTAAGCGGAAAATCACACGCTAATGGAGCCCACTTTCCTGTAAACCAATACCAATTCCCTCTCGCGGTGACGTATTACCCACCACCGTCCCTCAATGGATCTTAACGGGGCACACATCTGCACTAACCCAGTTAAATAACAAATGATAGCAGCCGTTCAAATGGCGCTGCAACTGTTTTGGTTCACAATGTCACCAAATGTGTAGTCTCTGGTGGGGAGGAGTGATGAATGCTGAGCTCAGTCATCTATTCCGCTTGGTTGGATAGGCTCTGCAAACTCGTCAACAACAACTTTTCCTAGACCCAGCCACCTTTTATAGGTGTAGTTTAGTGGTGCGTAAAGAGATTTTAAAAGGTTCATGTTATGGTGGAATAATGTGTGTGGATGTGTAAGTATGTATATTACCTTTGCATGTCTAGACTGTGAAAAACAGGTGGTGATTCACAATGCAAAATAATAATACCCAACTAAGTACTTAGGCTTGGTATGTCTGCATTGTTATCCAATTAGGAATAATTGTGCTTTGAAGTGCTACGAGGTAAACGCAGAGAAAATGACACTATTAGTCCACTGCTGAAGGCAACATGGACACTTATTAGTCAACTGTTGAAGGCAATATGGGCACTCATTAGACCATTGTCAAAGGCAATATGGGCACTCATTAGACCATTGTCAAAGGCAATATGGGCACTCATTAGACCATTGTCAAAGGCAATATGGGCACTCATTAGACCATTGTCAAAGGCAATATGGGCACTTATTAGACCATTGTCAAAGGCAATATGGGCACTCATTAGACCATTGTCAAAGGCAATATGGGCACTCATTAGACCATTGTCAAAGGCAATATGGGCACTTATTAGACCATTGTCAAAGGCAATATGGGCACTTATTAGACCACTGCTAAAGGCAATATGGGCACTTATTAGTCCACTGCTAAAGGCAATATGGGCACTTATTAGTCCACTGCTAAAGGCAATATGGGCACTTATTAGTCCATTTTTAAAGATAATATGGAGGTCTGTATTGTCAAATCAAATCAAAAAGGTCATTGCCATTGTCATGACAGTGTGTTTCAAATTTTAAAGTCCATTAAAGGTGTCCTGAGAAGACCTGCTGGGTCCAGTCAACTGCAAGGGGAGCCGACCTGGTGCAGCTTCAGCTGACAAGTGGGCTGAGCACTAAAGATACCTGCCATATGGAAGGGTTTTGAGCTGAGAAATACACCACAGTGGAGGAAGAGGAAGAGCAGCCATTTTGTCTCTGGACCAGCAATACCTTGCAGGGACACATCCAGGTCTACGATGGGTGGGAGAAGGAAGGCACTGCGGTGGTGGTGGAGGATATTTTGGATATAGATAAGCACATACTGTTCATAAATGAATAGACAGGAGTGTGTTTTTATTGTGGAGGAACCATTTTGGGGTCTCACTCCACAGCACCTTGCTGGACGCGTCATGACAAAGTGGGCCTATGCACTGCAGTATTGGAGACTGTGGGGGCCATTTTGGCACAAGATCAACATCATCTTCCAGGATCAGTTTATGCGGAGGAGTGAAACTGCTGATGTAAGGAAGCCATTTTGTCATACAGTGTGTTCCATTGCAGAGTCTGCACCACATTATATAATACAACCACAGTTGGATACTAAACTTTTACTTCCTGGCTACAGGTCTGGGAACACACATAAGGGGCAGATGTTGCTTCTGCTAACACAACACAAGCTCTTAAATCAGAAAAATGGTTTACTGCTCTCTCTGTATTACAGTACATCTATTTAAGTCTTGTCGATGTCAGAAACGGGAGGTTTTAGAATGAAGAATCAGTATTGAGCAGCAGAAAGGTGTCAGCCACGGATTACAATGACAAGAGACGATCCTGTAAGCGAAAGCACTCTGGGATTTAGAAATGTACAGACTCCTATTAGACAAGGATTGATTTAAACCAGCTTATCTGAAGGAGACTCCTCCAACGATAAGAGCTGAAACCCATCCACAGAAAGGCAATATCCCACATATAACTATTATTACCACAGAATTGCATTTTTATGCACTTTTGAACAGTCAATTTAATTCAAATGAAGACAGAAAAAAAAAACATCTGTTTATTTTCTCGCTCTGCATACTTTATTGAGACAGATGTCCCCCGTTGCATTTGGGCTAATGTTTAGTGGCGATACGATTCTGTGTAGAAAATAATTAACTGCGTACATTTGCATCATTAGGGCGGATTAAGTCAAGCAATGTTTGCTTATAGAAGGACTGGAGGGACTGTGTGGCACGCCCAACAAGGCTGATTCCTACCATTTCCTGATTCGTTTTTTGGTAGCTGCCCCCCTGGGAGAAAGGAATGGAGAAAAATGATCCATTCAGCTAAGCGCCAACAACCAACGTTCGTCACATTTATTTGTGGCCTGTGTGTTTTGAAAAGCAAAAACAATGGCAAGCAACAAGTGTTGGAGAAACCTAATCACCAAGGTTACTGTGGTAGAAAGTGTCAAGAGAACAACCGTATATGTTGTTTTGATGATATAACACCTTAGTGATTAGCAACATTTTACCTCTCCCTGAGTCTTCTCCATTTATACAACTTAGTTCTGCCACAAAAGTTGTGGCCGTTTTTCTCGACAGTCAGAGTGTTTTTTTCTCATTTCCCAGCCTGGCTCTCTTATCCAGACTGATAATACCTCCAAATCCTAAGACCCTGACAGACTGATGATGGGTTTGTCCAGATGTGGGTCGCACCTCTTCAGTATGATCCCTGTGTATCCCAGAGAAGCCAAGCTATCCTCCAGATATTTTCACATGCCCTTGAAGTGTACGTTTTGCTTTTTTGCCGAACTCGACTCCTCTGAATAACAGAGAGAGGATTATAGGGGGGGAGTGGGGGGGTGTAAGGGTCCATCTATCACTCTACTCAGGATGAGAGACAAAGGGTACAAGGTACATTTCAGGCTGTTCCCTCTTTCATTATTCAGCCCACAGTACTTTAATTTGCTCCCCATCCAAAATGTTCCCTGCTGTTTCTTAAAATCACTATTCTTATACTTCCATGTCACCTTGCTCTCTAAGTAAGTGTACGGCACAGTTGAACAACATGTTGTATCCTATTGGGTTTCAGAGGATATTTCCTTCTAACAATGACCTGCATCACACAAACTAGTATACTACAAAGTAGGCTGTACTGTGACATATTGGCAACATTATCTACAATGTTTGTTTCATACTCAATACAATCCAAACATAAGAGTACATGGAATATGCCAAATTGAAAGGGTGATGTTGCTATATAGCATTTTGTATGGTAGATTACTACTAAACAATAGGTTTGTATTTAAAGCTGGAATCCTTAATGATGAAACTGCCATGTCCATCTGCAATGTTACAACATCAAAGTTACTTCATACAATGAGTACTGTTTTGTTTATCTCAGATGTCATTGCAAGCACAATAGAACAGCAGAGTATGTACTGTGATTTATTTTTACTGTGATGCTGGATGTTCATCTCCTCAGTTACTTCAACTAAACAAAAGCAATAACACATGTGCTGGGAGGAACAGTGGCACTGTTTCACCTTATGGGGAGTTCGGCTTTACAATAAGCTTGGGACTATATCGTTTTATATATAGACATATTGGTTTATGTCTCCGTGGTGGCACGATGAACATGTTAAAACCCCTGCATGCATGTTAATGTGACAACCGTCCTAACATGGACCTCTAATGGGGTTTCCTACCACATAGTGAATGAACTAACAGCAACAGCATTATACCACAACCCAAAATGGACCCTGTCAACTTCAGTCACCCATTACCATTAGTGTCACGCCCTGGCCATAGAGAAGCTTTTATTCTCTATTTTGGGTAGGCCAGGGTGTGACTAGGGTGGGCATTCTAGTTTCTTTATTTCTATGTTTTCTGTTTCTATGTTTTGGCCAGGTATGGTTCTCAATCAGGGACAGCTGTCTATCGTTGTCTCTGATTGGGAATCATACTTAGGCAGCCTTTTTTCTTTTGTATTTTGTGGGTAGTTGACTTTGTTAGTGGCACTATAGCCCTAGTAAGCTTCACGGTTTTGGTTCTTGTTTTGTTGGCGATGGTTACATAAATAAAGGAAAATGTACACTTACCACACTGCACCTTGGTCCGGTCATTCCCACGACGATGTCCGTGACAATTAGTCAACTGGTAGAGTAATTCAGCTTACCACATTACGCCAAATCAACAAAATGGCACAAGGACATCATTATTTTTTTTAAATAAAATGCTCACGGAAATGAGATTGTGCCCCTACTCCTCAGGACATATGGTAGATTTTCTCTGAGGGAGGATAGGTGGAGATCACATAATGATGAGACACTTAGTTTCACTACTGTTCACAATTTCAAGGCTCCTGGGCAAGTTACGATCATTAGGGGAAATGTGGGGGAGTGGACGGGGCGTACGACTAGAGATGGGGGGAGGTGGATGGGAAATTACATCAAGGCTTTTTCTGGTGAAGGCAGTAGTCTTGAACTATACATTTTTGATCCTCCTTCTGCACTATTTGTGCAATGACATTTTGTGCAATGTCGACCCCATATAATTTCACACTCCAATTAGGACAATACTAATATTGTCCTAAAGAGCCAATATCCGGGCCACATTAAACAAATAAATTCTAAGCCTCAAGGGCATCACAGGTTCCCCAAACAAATTAAACTGGCACTGAATGTATGTCTAAGTGGTATATATGTGGGAATGAATTGCAGCGAAGAGCTAATGAAAAAGCATTCTCTGGGCGTTTTCATTGTGTTTGGTTATTAATGTCATGGGAAAGGTAGATAATTACTCCCTGGTGTGTAGCATAACACTACAGGTTAGATATACTGGAATTGATGCTCTGGAAAAGTAATATCAATAATGTAGATTACACCTTTGCGACAATTTGGCTTGCTGTCCAAATCTACAGTACATGAGGCAGAATCGCCCAGGTTTTGTATCTGATTGGAAGTTTTAGCAAATACCAACCCTGCACAACAGTAACAACGTATAGTATTCTGTATCGAGAAAGTGTAATCCAACTCTAGTATAGACCATCTCCAGTATAGACCATCTCGAGTATAGACCAACTCCAGTATAGTCCAACTTCAGTGTGTCCAACTCCAGTGTAGACCAACTCCAGTGTAGACCAACTCCAGTATAGACCATCTCGAGTATAGACCAACTCCAGTATAGTCCAACTTCAGTGTGTCCAACTCCAGTGTAGACCAACTCCAGTATGGTCCAACTCTAGTATAGTCCAACTCCAGTATGGTCCAACTCCAGTATAGACCAACTCCAGTGTAGTCTAACTCCAGAATAGTCCAACTCAAGTATAGACCAACTCCAATACAGACCAACTCCAGTATCGACCAACTCCAGTATCGACCAACTCCAGTGTAGTCCAACTCCAGTATAGTCCAACTCCAGTATAGACCAACTCCAGTATAGTCCAACTCCAATGTAGACCAACTCCAGTATAGTCCAACTCTAGTATAGTCCAACTCCAGTATGGTCCAACTCCAGTATAGACCAACTCCAGTGTAGTCTAACTCCAGAATAGTCCAACTCAAGTATAGACCAACTCCAATACAGACCAACTCCAGTATCGACCAACTCCAGTATCGACCAACTCCAGTGTAGTCCAACTCCAGTATAGTCCAACTCCAGTATAGACCAACTCCAGTATAGTCCAACTCCAATGTAGACCAACTACAGTATAGTCCAACTCCAGTGTAGACCAACTACAGTATAGACCAACTACAGTATAGACCAACTCCAGTATAGACCAACTCCAGTATAGTCCAACTCCAGTGTAGACCAACTCCAGTATAGTCCAACTCTAGTATAGTCCAACTACAGTAGAGTCCAACTCCAGTATAGACCAACTCCAGTGTAGTCCAACTCCAGTATAGACCAACTACAGTATAGACCAACTCCAATACAGATCAACTCCAGTATCGACCAACTCCAGTGTAGACCAACTCCAGTATAGTCCAACTCTAGTATAGTCCAACTCCAGTATGGTCCAACTCCAGTATAGACCAACTCCAGTGTAGTCTAACTCCAGAATAGTCCAACTCAAGTATAGACCAACTCCAATACAGACCAACTCCAGTATCGACCAACTCCAGTGTAGTCCAACTCCAGTACAGTCCAACTCCAGTATAGACCAACTCCAGTATAGTCCAACTCCAATGTAGACCAACTACAGTATAGTCCAACTCCAGTATAGACCAACTCCAGTATAGTCCAACTCCAGTATAGTCCAACTCCAGTGTAGACCAACTACAGTATAGTCCAACTCCAGTATAGACCGACTCCAGTGTAGTCCAACTCCAGTATAGACCAACTACAGTATAGACCAACTCCAATACAGATCAACTCCAATACAGATCAACTCCAGTATCGACCAACTCCAGTGTAGACCAACTCCAGTATAGTCCAACTCCAGTATAGTCCAACTCCAGTATAGTCCAACTCCAGTGTAGACCAACTCCAGTGTAGACCAACTCCAGTGTAGAACAACTCCAGTGTAGACCAACTCCAGTGTAGACCATCTCCAGTACAATCCAACTCCAGTATAGTTCAACTCCAATACAACCCAACTCCACTACAGACCACATCTAGTATTATCCAACATCAGTATAATCCAACTCCTGTGTTGTCCAACTTCAGTATAGTCCAACTCCAGCATACACCAACTCCAGTATAGACCAACTCCAGTATAGACCAACTCCAGTGTAGACCAACTCCAGTGTAGTCCAACACCAGTGTAGACCAACACCAGTGTAGACCAACTCCAGTATAGACCAACTCCAGTATAGACCAACTCCAGTATAGACCAACTCCAGTATAGACCAACTCCAGTGTAGTCCAACTCCAGTATAGACCAACTCCAGTATAGACCATCTCCAGTATAGACCATCTCCAGTATAGACCAACTCCAGTCCAGATCGACATTCCACTGAAAAAGGAAGCTGCATTGATAATCCCCTATTTAAAATAGATGGGGAAACCAATGCTGCGTCTGGCAGGATCAAATGACCGTGAACACTAATGGTTTCAAAATGACTACATCTTTCACTATCGCTCTCCCTCAGAGGGAGACTTTATCATACTGATAAACAAGAAAAAATGCAGAGCGGGTCATTTTAGTGACATATGAACGTGGAGCCAGCCACAGAATGAGGCTGTTGGACTTTAGTTAAGAAGCGAAGCAGAATCCATCAAGTCGACTATTATGTCTTCCTCACAGAATAATGATGGAAGGATGGCAGCTCTGGCACTGATACCCAGCTGATCCTATTTGAAAAGTTAAATGTCAGCCTTGTACCTGGCCGAGATACTGAGATACACACTCCGACTTCTGTCTGCGGCGGACGAGAAGAGGGGGATTCAAAAGGCAGGGACAGGGAGAAACAAGAGAGGGAGTGGGAGAGGTGTAATAAAGTGTCAGATCACCATCAGTGCCAGCTCAGGGATGGGATGTATGAAAACCGTGAAAAGTGTGTTTTCTCCCTTACTGTAATATGGGCCAATAAGTTTAATTGAAAATAAGTCATTTTGACCAAGTGTTAAGAAATCTCTGATATTTGGGGGTTTGGAATGTAAATTGATAGAACAAAGTGAGAATATTCTGGAGGCCCTGTTTCAAAACCGAGAAACAAACTTTAATTCATCATCTTCACTCCCTCTCTCTGTCACACACACACACACACACACAGTACAGCCTATGGTTTGAATTGAAGAGGCAGTCCATCAACTGGTGCTTTAAACTCAATATAAAGAGGCCCGGGACATGATGAAAAACCAAAAGGATGTCACACCTCCACCATATCACCAAAGGAACACAGGTGCATGACAAGAGAGGCCTGACAACGACAAAAAAGTTGTTTCTTACACATGCAACAATCTGTTTCCTTGTTGTTGGCACATTGGCTCCCTTACTCCTATCTCTATGTAACAGCACACCTCCATCCATCTGCTGTAGTGAAAATGTACACATCCTCCAAAAAAACACCTCCAGATATATTCTCACCAGGAAGACCCCCCTCCACAACACCTTCTCCAGCTTTATCCTCAGCAGGAAGAGCCTCCTCCACAACACCTTCTCCAGCTTTATCCTCAGCAGGAAGACCCCCCTCCACAACACCTTCTCCAGCTTTATCCTCAGCAGGAAGAGCCTCCTCCACAACACCTTCTCCAGCTTTATTCTCACCAGGAAGACCCCCTCCACAACACCTTCTCCAGCTTTATCCTCAGCAGGAAGAGCCTCCTCCACAACACCTTCTCCAGCCTTATCCTCAGCAGGAAGAGCCTCCTCCACAACACCTTCTCCAGCTTTATCCTCAGCAGGAAGACCCCCTCCACAACACCTTCTCCAGCTTTATCCTCAGCAGGAAGAGCCTCCTCCACAACAACTTCTCCAGCTTTATCCTCAGCAGGAAGACCCCCTCCACAACACCTTCTCCAGCTTTATCCTCAGCAGGAAGAGCCTCCTCCACAACACCTTCTCCAGCTTTATCCTCAGCAGGAACACCCCCCTCCACAACACCTTCTCCAGCTTTATCCTCAGCAGGAAGACCCTCCTCCACAACACCTTCTCCAGCTTTATCCTCAGCAGGAAGACCCTCCTCCACAACACCTTCTCCAGCTTTATCCTCAGCAGGAAGAGCCTCCTCCACAACACCTTCTCCAGCTTTATCCTCAGCAGGAAGACCCTCCTCCACAACACCTTCTCCAGCTTTATCCTCAGCAGGAAGAGCCTCCTCCACAACACCTTCTCCAGCTTTATCCTCAGCAGGAAGACCCTCCTCCACAACACCTTCTCCAGCTTTATCCTCAGCAGGAAGAGCCTCCTCCACAACACCTTCTCCAGCTTTATCCTCAGCAGGAAGACCCTCCTCCACAACACCTTCTCCAGCTTTATCCTCAGCAGGAAGAGCCTCCTCCACAACACCTTCTCCAGCTTTATCCTCAGCAGGAAGAGCCTCCTCCACAACACCTTCTCCAGCTTTATCCTCAGCAGGATGACCCCCCTCCACAACAACATTTAGTTATAGTTTATTGACTAATGACAGTAATCCTGCTATCTGTAATAGCCAACAAACCTAATGCAGACAAGGGGCCAATCAAATCCCCATACGCAATGTAGGGCAAGTCAGTAAGAGACTGGAGAAGTCACAAATAAACCTGAGATACACTGATGCTTTATTCTAGCGGCGCTGTCTGGCAATACAGATTATTTCCCCCAGTGGAAGGAATTACAAATAACCTAAACGGGGCTTAGGCGGTGTGTAGGGGTGCCTGCAATGTAATTGTGGTGCTGGGTGACCAGGCTGCAAATAGTGTATGCAGGTGATCCAAATTCACTTGTGAGTTATTATTATTTTTTATTATCTTGGAACATTGGATACTGTGAACTCGTTTGACATCCGAAGTGAAACATTTTTGCTCACTTTTTTCAAAGGTTGAAAGGAAGTGTGAATAAATGCATCTCCAACATGTCAACTATCTGATTTGGTTGTTGTACAGAATGCGGTAGACTGACGTTCTTCATCTGACATTGTGCGTCTGAGTGGGGAGACTACAGGGGGCTGACAGGAACATTATTTGGGGAAAACAAAGTTATGTCAGACACCTGGGGTTCTCCTCTTGACATACCAAAAACCAATTGATTACAACACCAGAAACCTGAATAAGGGTATTAAACACAGAGACTGGTGCTGAGGGAACTAAGGTTGAACTTAAACAGGATAGATATTGTTAGGCTTCATCATAGACTGGCAATAGATACATGGACATCAACTGGATCTTTTTGTACAATCAATGTTCATTGTCTTTCTGTGCTAATGTCATTTTATCTACACTAGCAGCTTGTTCTGAAGTGAATTGTCTGCTCTCATTAACACTTCTAACTTAATAATGAAATCAAAACCCCATATCCCCAAGTGACCACAGTAATTGCAGTAACGATGTGTGCTGAGAGTCTGGAAGCAAGTTCAGGGAGTGAGTGTTTTAATAAATAAACACAACATAATACAAAATGACAAACCAAGAACAATACACAGACATGAAACAGAAACCATAACGCCTGGGGAAGGAACTAAAGGGAGTGACATATATAGGGGAGGTAATCAGAGAAGTGATGGAGTTCAGGTGAGTCAGAAGATGCGCAGGTGCGCGTAACGATGGTGACAGGTGTGCGCCATAACGAGCAGCCTGGTGACCTCGAGGCCGGAGAGGGAGCACACGTGACAATTGCAATGTGTACTGAATACTTGAACTCAACGGTCCCACTAAGTTAACATTTTGATGAACATATCCCTTACACTATCCATTAGGGACCCAAAGCCTTGTCTCGCAGGTCCAACGAGGTGTGTGAGCCGAGATGCAATATGTTAAGAATGGAATACAACTGGAATTGTGGGGACTTTTTTTTTTCACTTCCCCCTTGAGACTTCCACCACTAGCTTCCTACACCCCCCCCCCCAACACAATACATCTCAAATTATAAACACATTCAGAAAAATATAATCTATGCTTTCTCTCTTTGAATCTAACAGCAGGGAGGGTGTTACATGAATAACTGAACTGCACTAAACAACCCGGGCCTGATGCTGTCTAGCATAACAGCTCTTGTCAAAGATGTATAAGACAAGCAGCTCTAATACTGAAGTCAATTAGGAGACCTGAACAATGGAAAAGCCACAGAGGAACAAAGAAGAACAAGAAGAAAAATGGTTCTGTATTATGTTTGAGTTGTTTCTGCACTTTCCACCCACATACTTTTGTGAGAAGTGTCACAAACGAACTAATTGTATCGCCCTTAGTCAGAGAGAGAGAGAGAGGAACAGCTACATCAATAGTAATGTCTTTACCCTGAGCACACATTCTGAGATAAGAGTCAAGACAGGTCACCCAGAGTTCTAGAACTCGAAATAGAAAAGACATTGAGGAAAGAGATAAAGATTGACCTGCATTGAATAGAAAAAGACTGAAGACAAATAGTAAAGTGATCTGACAAAGCTTGTTATCAGTACAGGACAGACGGTTTTAAAGTTGCACTTGTATTGACTCTCAATGAAATATACTACATGATCTAATTTACTAATCACCATTGGATTCCACATTGCATCAGTGCTTAAGGAATCGTTTCATCAGAACGGTAAGTATGTTGTCGAAGAGTGTTCCATGTCCACAAAGGTTCGTCTTCTGAGGGTGTTCCATGTCTACAATGGTTCATCATTTTAATGCAAACAAATTTCACCAACATCTATAGTGTACATTAAATAGCCCAAAAGGTTCTGTTTCAAATTCGTATAGACGGCATTCTAAAATGAAGGCCATCACAGACCGAAAGTGTAACAAATTACAACCTCTGGATCTGTCCAGGTTTCATTGTTATGACCGATATTGGGGTCAGTTAGCAACCCAAGGTGTCAGTCTTCTCCCTGCTCCACCTCAACCAGACTCCCCTTTGTGATAGCCATCTTGGTAGCCAGGTAAGACTCATTTGGCCATAATGGTAGGTCTTCTTCACAGGCGGTTATATGGGATGTGACCTGTGTGTGAGTGGGGGGTACAGAGCTCTCCTCAACATGATACTACTGTACAGTGAAGGTTACAGATGAGAGCATAGGTGTATAGGACTGCAGAGTCGCTGTATGTGGTTTGCAGGCCTATAGTGCTGACATCTTCTAACGAATATTAGAATGTTCATTAGTAGTCACAAGTAAAGTTACTGTGTAGTTGGAATCATGTTATAACACAAACATTTTCAATGCTCTAAATATATCGCCATGGTATTAAATAAGGTAACATCAAATGGATAACAGTAATCAATATTCTAATCAAAACTTCCAGCTAAATAAATCATTAAATCATGGCAGAAGAATATTCAATAAACGAATACGGTGCCGTTGGAACCGAGATGGAAATAAGGTAAAAAATGTATAGCTTGGAGTTTTATCCAACTGTGTATCACAGTTCAAAATCCAAAGCATACTGTATCAAACAACCAACTGTGGTGAAAAAAAATGACATGGAGCTCACCTTCTGGTCGTGGCTGTAGGCTAGAGCCCAGTCCTCCTGTGTTGGATGGAACAGAAGGCTTAGAATGTAGAAGCTGAGGCGGTATTTCTGATAGCTCGCTCCTTCATCCGAGCTGATGAGCACACTGCTCTCAAACTCAGGGTCTGTCAGCACCATTATCTGGAAGAGAAGGGGGGTTGGATAGAGAGAGAGAGAGAGAGAGAGAGAGAGAGAGAGAGAGAGAGAGAGAGAGAGAGAGAGAGAGAGAGAGATGGGGTCACCATATCAGCACTCCAGGTCTAGTGGTTGGCATGCAGCATGCAGTTACTAGCGCTAACACCTTCACTTTGTTTTGGACTTCATTTTACAAATGTGCCTCTCGTGCTCTGTTGCCATGGTTTTTTGACCTCTTCTTTGGTGCACTTTGGCTTTCAGTCACCCCTCTCCAGATACATTCCCTTTAATGAGATAGAGGTGGTTCAGAATACCCCCGTGGACATATAAGTCAACCATGAGGGGGCCACAACACAACTGCAACAATAAGTTGCTTTGTTAAAGAATAGGATAAGTTTTAAGAATAAAGTTTTAAGAATATACTGTAGATCAATAGGCTGCTGTTGTATGGTATTCTGTAAAACACCTGTGAAGGAAGAGAGAACTCCACAACTTTGCATTCACCATGCGTGACTACATGTCTAGGCAATGCAATTTGTTTTGAACAATATTTAAATGTGTGATAAGAAAGAACAAAATATTTGTGCAATAAAGAATAATGTCTTTGTGGAATGCTCTATGTTACCACAATGGCGGGAATTCTAATTCCATGCTAGGAATTATACAGTCTCTACTTTCATTTCGTCATGAATTCAGTGAAAATGTAAATGTTTTGTTGCATATTTGTTAGAAATTAGCCGATTGAGAAAGCAATAACAGAGTAAGATCTGTAAAACTAAAATCATAATAGCAATGCAAATGTAGGTATTAAGTATAATTCTGTAAATTAGAGTACATACCCAAAACCAAAGATACTGTGAAAGTACACAACATTGACACAACTTAATTAAGATGAAGCCCTTTGTTTGGAAGCCTGTATGATATATAATATTAAATACTACATTGTAACAAAACCTGACCTTATTGGTGTAGTATCTATATCTTGGTATAATATGATTTATTTTGGGGGTGGGATGTAAAGCAGACATTTTCATTAAAGTTCATTACTCTCAAAACACAGATATATCCTTAAAAAGGCATTTCCCCTTTATAGAACCAGGGCCTTTTTTCTCAAATGAATCCATACACATGTTGATTAATAAGACAGACATAGCTCAAATATGCTTTCTCTTTGTGATGTAATGCAATAAGACATTAACCTGTCACCTGGCTTTAATTATAATTAACTACTAAACACAGACAGAAGAAGGAGAAGGGGAAAGCGTGACTTGGATAGTGTCACAGCCAAAACCTCTGTTTTCTTTCCCTGCAACAGATTTGAATTGGAAAAAGCAGCAGTGCATTTGTCACTGACAAAAATAACATCCTCTTTCCCCAGCTTTAACTAGGAATAATCCCCACCCCTCTTTCCCCAGCTTTAACTAGGAATAATCCCCACCCCTCTTTCCCCAGTTTTAACTAGGAATTACCCCCACCCCTCTATCCCCAGCTTTAACTAGGAATAATCCCCACCCCTCTTTCCCCAGCTTTAACGAAGAATCCTCCCCACAACTCTTTCCCCAGCTTTAACTAGGAATAATCCCCACCCCTCTTTCCCCAGCTTTAACTAGGAATAATCCCCACCCCTCTTTCCCCAGCTTTAACTAGGAATAATCCCCACCCCTCTTTCCCCAGCTTTAACGAAGAATCCTCCCCACAACTCTTTCCCCAGCTTTAACTAGGAATAATCCCCACCCCTCTTTCCCCAGCTTTAAACGAAGAATCCTCCCCACAACTCTTTCCCCAGCTTTAACTAGGAATAATCCCCACCCCTCTTTCCCCAGCTTTAACTAGGAATAATCCCCACCCCTCTTTCCCCAGCTTTAACTAAGAATCCTCCCCACCCCTCTTTTTAACCCAGCTTTAACTAGGAATAATCCCCACCCCTCTTTCCCCAGCTTTAACTAGAATAATCCCCCCTTTTCCCCAGCATTTAACTAGGAATCCTCCCCACCCCTCTTTCCCCAGCTTTAAATAGGAATCCTCCCCACCCTCTTTCCCCAGCTTTAACTAGGAATTACCCCCCCACCCCTCTTTCCCCCCCAGCTTTAACTAAGAATCCTCCCCACAACTCTTTCCCCCAGCTTTAACTAAGAATCCTCCCCACCCCTCTTTCCCCAGCTTTAAATAGGAATAATCCCCACCCCCCCACCCCTCTTTCCCCAGCTTTAACTAGGAATAATCCCCACCCCTCTTTCCCCAGCTTTAACTAGGAATCCTCCCCACCCTCTTTCCCCAGCTTTAACTAGGAATAATCCCCACCCCTCTTTCCCCAGCTTTAACTAGGAATAATCCCCACCCCTCTTTCCCCAGCTTTAACTAGGAATAATCCAGCTTTAACTAGGAATAATCCCCACCCCTCTTTCCCCAGCTTTAACTAGGAATCCTCCCCACCCCTCTTTCCCCAGCTTTAACTAGGAATAATCCCCACCCCTCTTTCCCCAGCTTTAACTAGGAATAATCCCCACCCCTCTTTCCCCAGCTTTAACTAGGAATCCTCCCCACCCCTCTTTCCCCAGCTTTAACTAGGAATAATCCCCACCCCTCTTTCCCCAGCTTTAGCTTTAGCTTTAACTAGGAATAATCCCCACCCCTCTTTCCCCAGCTTTAACTAGGAATCCTCCCCACCCCTCTTTCCCCAGCTTTAACTAGGAATTACCCCCACCTCTCTTTCCCCAGCTTTAACTAGGAATAATCCCCACCCCTCTTTCCCCAGCTTTAACTAGGAATCCTCCCCACCCCTCTTTCCCCAGCTTTAACTAGGAATAATCCCCACCCCTCTTTCCCCCAGCTTTAACTAGGAATCCTCCCCACCCCTCTTTCCCCAGCTTTAAATAGTAATCCTCCCCACCCCTCTTTCCCCAGCTTTAACTAGGAATTACCCCCACCTCTCTTTCCCCAGCTTTAACTAGGAATTACCCCCACCTCTCTTTCCCCAGCTTTAACGAAGAATCCTCCCCACCCTCTTTCCCCAGCTTTAACTAGGAATAATCCCCACCCCTCTTTCCCCAGCTTTAACTAGGAATCCTCCCCACCTCTCTTTCCCCAGCTTTAACTAGGAATTACCCCCCCTCTCTTTCCCCAGCTTTAACGAAGAATCCTCCCCACAACTCTTTCCCCAGCTTTAACTAGGAATAATCCCCACCCCTCTTTCCCCAGCTTTAACTAAGAATCCTTCCCACCCCTCTTTCCCCAGTTTTAACTAAGAATCCTTCCCACCCCTCTTTCCCCAGTTTTAACTAAGAATCCTTCCCACCCCTCTTTCCCCAGCTTTAACTAAGAATCCTTCCCACCCCTCTTTCACCAGTTTTAACTAAGAATCCTTCCCACCCCTCTTCCCCCAGCTTTAACTAAGAATCCTCCCCGGTGGTGATTTAGATAAATTGTTTTTCATTAAAGCCAATAAACAGACTGCAGACTCTGTGCCAGTTTTTTTCTTTAAAAAAATATGTTTCTTCGATTTTTTGTAGTTCACCTCACCTTCGAATTTTGCCATTGTCATTGCCCTCACTGAGGGACGAGGGATTGTGAATGGCCCCGTCTACTTCCCAGTGTCTTAGGGCCTTGTCACATGTAATTAAATAGTTTCTAACGTCAGGTCTAATAATTTCTCATAATATTGTTTTAAGCGACAGCATTTATTATGAGTGGAAATTGTATTTCACCTTGCATTTTTTATTCTTCTGTCAGGACCTTTCTCTCTGTCTCACCACTTAGAGGGGAAAGCATAAATGCTAGAAGTCCTTGAAAGGTCTGGGTGGATCAATGTTTCTTCACCACTGAACAAGGAGACACTGAATGTTTCTCAGCTCTCTAATAATAATTTTGGTGAGTCCTTTTCACCCAGGCTCCCTTTATATTTACTGTAATACATTTCATATTAAGACATATCTCTATTGAGGGCTTGTTGTATAGCTGTGTGTATAGCTGTATAGCTGTACACTGTATATCCCCTGTATCACTGTTGCATTTAATGGAAGGTGTAATATTACACTTTATATGTTGAGAGTAAAAGGAATTAGAGAATTCTGGAAATGTATTAATTAATGGCCAAAGATGATTCATCTTAAACCAACCTGATTTAACTTCCTGCACGGTAAATATTATTTGCCATATGACATATTCAATAATAAACCCTATTTAAACATAATTTCTCTTACAAAATGTAGAAAAATGTATTGGACAAATACCATAACTGGACTAAAAGCCTTCTCATAACCCATCTCTCAGTAGATTGAATTCATTTCCTTTCGGAAATTGTTTATGTGGATCATATGGATATGGGCATGTCCATCTGTTCCTGAATCAGTTTTAACAGGCACGAAGTTCCACGAGGCGAGGTTATGTAACAGCTCACATCATTGTCAATAACTTTCACCTCATCAAATATACCATCGCATCGCCGGGTAATTAAGATTTTGCTCCACATCCATTTGCCAATTGATCTCCCGGGAATAAAGAGGAGTGAGGCTAGTTACAAAGCTTAGATCAATACAGGTTGGAGGGATAACCTCGGCATGTCATCTGCTGATGTTCAGCTAGTTGGTGGGAGTCCAGCTAATCATCAAACGAGGAGTGTGATAGTCATTGCTGTGTTGTCTGAGAGGCTGAAGCCTGCTGTTGGACGGTGCTTGATCTATCTGCTGACCACAAACAAGGGGAGGAGCGGAGGAGAGGATTTCTCACAGCAGAATAATCTTGTCAAACCCAGATCAATTGCGACCTATCTGTGAGCGAGCAGTCTGTAGGGAAGGTATAAAAAGGCTCAATTCTGGTGAATTGGGACATCACTCTAGATACAACCATAGAAATGGAATGTCTATTCATTCTATGTCTTTTAATTCTATTCATACGTCGAGAATGCTAGACTCTTCCTTATTATCAGTGGCTGTGAGTCAAACTGTGCAGAAGACCTCGGAATAAGGCTGAACATGCATAAGGGCAATTCATGATGGGTGTTTTCTTCACAAGCGTGAAGATAAATGTCAGCACCATCATTCAAATCTATTATCTGCTCCTTGAAAGGTCAAGCCTCTGTCTTTTTACCTTTAGACAACATGAGGATATAGTCGGTGACATTAACAGAATATTGTTGCGTGGAAACCAATCGATTGTAATGCTATATTCACGTGGGAGAAAAAAACACCCTTGAGGCATTAAATACACAAATATATTGTCATGGTGATTTAAGGGTCATTACTGCCTCTTCTCAACAGATATAGAGATAATCCTCGTGGTGTTTTTCCCATGCTACACACACATGTTATGCTTGGCCACTGGAATGCAATGAGGAGAAAACGTCCCAGCTTATCCAGTAGAGAGTTGCACTCATCCATCGATAATGAGATAAGAGATAAGGTGAGGAGGATCGTGGATCGGTGGAAGCCAGAGGTCAATAGTGGTTGTCTACAAAACATGGCCCTGACGAGGGCATCTGGACATCATAGGATCTCGTGACTAGCTTCTACTACAACGTAATTCCCTAACTGGGGTAAAGAAAACTACAAGATCCTCAGTCTATCACCCTAAAAGGGAGATGATAAATCCCTTGCAGCAAATCTGCTGCCTGTCCACGTATCTTCTGTGTCTTTGGATCGGTTAGCCTATATCCCTGTACCTGGGAAATGTGCTGAATGGGCATACTCTACCTTCAACTAGACTATAGGGTCTATCGCTAAGTCCGGCCGGCCAGTGGGAAAATAGTCACATGGCCAGACCTAGGTATTACTGAGTTCAAGGCTGACCTGGGTTAAGTCCATCAGCTCGGTATCCCACAAACCATCTCTTTCCATGGAGGGATTTTCAAGGTCAGCTCTAGTGATCTATGGACTGATTTGACTCTTCGGGAGGCCCAGAAAGCCAGCTGGGGCCCTTTTCCCTTCACATTACCAACAGAGAAAAGTTTATTCATGGACGGTTTGCTAGTGACGGACCTTAACATGACCCTTAGAAAGTTTTCAGGAGAGACTGAGACACCTGTGTTATAATGTGGAAAAGATGGTCTGCTTCCCAGAATAAAAAGAAACTTTGCTCAGAGAAGATGCACCTACTTTTTTCAATTAGTTTTGCTTCAGATTCAGATTCTTTCTTGAATACGTTCTGTCTTTCTAAAAGGTCTTTTTTGGTCTCTGTGTTGTGTCATGGTAAATGTCCTGAGGCCATAACTACAGTATGAGTAAGTGTTTCTTGGTAGCAATCTTGAATGGCTAAATATGGTCATTAAACTTTCTCACGAACTACAAAAAAACATTTAAAAGCTAGAAAGAAAATATTTATTCAAACCATATTTATTTGAGTCTACCGTCTAACCTTCACTTCGAGTTAACATTTGATTTGATCAGAAATAACAATTAGTGGCAGCAGAGAATGTACAATGAACAATTCAGTTCTAGTTAGCTCAACTAAATGTAATTAAGTCTTAGTCAGTTATGTGTTATTGAAAAACACTCTTTTGAAGTTTGTCTTACCTTTCTCTTGTTGGATGGACAGACATACAGGTAACTCAGCACAGTCTTAGATCCCACTTTGTCATTCATCCTCTCATAGGTGGATCCATAGTCTGTTGATCTGTAAATGAACAAAAATATGTTTAGACTGAGATAAATACAGACAGACAGGCAGTTCAATGTATAGACAGACAGACATACAGACTTATAGACAGTGGTTATTTACCGACACCTACTTCCAACCACATCTTCAGGTAGGTTTCTGACCTAATGAAATCATCTTGGCTTTGAACCACGTCATGTGAAATAGCCCTGTTATTGTACACCTTGGCTTTCTCACCCTTATAACTACAGGAATCTAGGGTGCTTGATCCTATAACATGCAACCTAATTATACGACCATGTTGCACAGAGCAAAAACCATTCCTGTGTTATAACACCAGCATAATAACCAGTTATTGATAGGTGCTAATGGAAACAAACCATTCACAGATGCCCGGGGGCCTAACACCTTTAGTAATTTCTGACTACCTTGAAATGAAATATGACGAATGCAAAAACATGTGGATGTGCCCGGAATTCAGGAAGCTGGAATAATTTAGCAATACAAAATGAGCTGTTAGCTAACTCTAGAGCAGAGCACACTCCCCTTTGCCTTTCCAGTCTCCAAAGTGCCCTTTCAGTAGTAGTGTAATTTTTTCCCCCATCCAATTTTTTGTTGGTTTTATACACATTTTGTCGTTGTAGTTCTGAATCCCGCAAGTCATCTTTAAATTCTCAGCCATGCTTCAGAACCAAAAGGTTGCACGTCTTGATTGTTGACCAATGACCAGTCATCAGCATTGGAGGACAAAGGTGGACACACATATCCAAATTAGTGATCAAAAATAAAAACAGAATAGATCTACGTTGATCATCAATATAAAATCCCTTTTAGAGATTTACTACTGACTCATCTTTTCCAGAACAGGCTACGTGGTGATTTGATTGATCTAATTTCATATTTCAGAAAAGCCAAGTTTGGGTGCCTATTGGCTATAAACAGAGTATACCAAACATTAGGAATGCCTTCCTAATATTGAGTTGCCCTCCCCCTCAAAACAGCCTCAATTTGTTGGGGCATGGACTCTACAAGGTGTCGAAAGCGTTCCATAGGGATGCTGGCCCATGTTGACTCCAATTCTTCCCACAGTTGTGTCAAGTTGGCTGGATGTCCTTTGGGTGATGGACCATTCTTGATACACCCTGGAAACTGTTGAGCCTGAAAAACCCAGCAGCGTTGGAGTTTTTGACACAAACCAGTGCGTCTGGGTCCTACTACTGTACCATACCCCATTGAAAGGCACTTCTATTTCTTTCTCTTGCCCATTCACCATCAGAATAACACACATACACCATCTCAATTGTCTCATGGCTTAACAATCCTTTTAAACCTGTCTCCTCCCCTTCATCTAAACTGATTGAATTGGATTTAACAAGTGACATCAATAAGGGATCATAGATTTCACCTGGATTCACCTGGTCAATCTTTGTAATGGAAAAAGCAGTTGTTTTTAATGTTTTATACACTCAGTGTATGTCTAAAGATAAACAGCTCTAACATTGCACTGCTTTCAATATTATGGGATGAAGATTTACACATATTATAGTCATTTTATTATGACATTTGTGAGGAATAACAGGGCAACCAGGCTGACAACAAGCACTCTGCAAGCATGCTGCCCTCCAAAGTGATGGAATGGTGCAGACAGACATGTTTTCCTTATGATCCTGTAACCTCCGTAAAAAATAGGCCGTATGATTTTGCTTGCTCTGGACACCAGAGAAGTGACACTATATATCTCTAGCTGATGTTGGCTGCTAACATGAATGACTTTCAGCTCAAAATGCAGGTGTAAAACACAGTTTATTTCTGTAGCCTATCTGGTGTTTTGAAAAACGCTGTATAGACAGGCTACATTTCCGTACTGATTGTGTGTGCATGTTCACATGAGCCTAAGAATAGCTACCATGTCCCTGTGATTACCTAATTATTTCAATCTGAAGACTGCAAAAAGTCCACACCCACTCAACATTAACCCCCTTCGGATGTGCTGTGCAATTCACAGTATGAGTGAGGAAAGACGAATGGGAAAGTATTCTTATTTTATAGGTCTTCAGGTTCTTCTCCTCCTGATGGCGTAGTCGGCAGAGAGTAGTGCAGCTCTGCCAGTAATAGAGTATCGGTTTAAATTACAACAAGATCTTTCCTCATTCCAGTTCATCCCTGAGTGCTGGGGAGAGACGGTCACAATGATTACAAAGTAGAATAACGAGAGAGACAGACACTGCATGAGGGCGTGCTGACAGCTTCTACAGGAGATTTTGTTTTTAAAGAGTTTGAGAAATGAATGGGGCGATGACTGATTGGAGAGGGACATTTTTATATGGAATGGGCCTTCGAGCACTAGGGAGCTCCCAAGGGCTGCGTTATGTTGTTTGAGTCTTCTCATGTCCATTCTCATGGACATTACAGCAAAGAAACAGAATGCTGTCTGACTGAGTTGCTTGCCAAGTATAAATTGAAGAGATAGCAAGCTCCTGTGTGGTATTGTATGTAGGCTATGAATCCATTTTACTTTTCACCACTTAGTTCTATCCTCAAGTACTAAGGCTCTGGTGTGAGAGTGTCACGGACAGACTGTACAATCAGACAGAAATGCATTCAATCAAACCTCCAAACCATAACGTCTCTTTCAGTTGGTCTGATTTCCAAGGTGCCTTTTTTGTAAATCCAAAACCTAGAATGAATACATATTCATGAGTGTCTGTGAGGAAGGAAGCTGTACTCATAATTAGCATTCAATTGCGGTGTTTCAACCTGGCTACACCGCCATACAATAGGCACTTCTCTTTCTTCCTTCATTTCTATTCAGTCATTTCTTCCTCATCAGCCCCTGTCCACCGAGACGGTTGTTTATCTGGTGTTTGGTGTTTAGGTGTTTAAGTCTATGTTCTGGTCTGGATACAATGTGTTGAGGGAGCGTGAGACAGAGAGAGCCAGAAGCAGTGTTGCAAGTGAAGCGAGATTCTGAGAAAAAGACCAAACTTAATTTGCCTTCAGAATTTCAATTCTGAGTGAAACATAGCTGAAGTTTCTTCAGCAGCACAGTAGAGAGATAATACTCGCTCTTGCTGTTGGAGTAACAGTTTATGAAATATCACAAAACTAATGGGGTTTTGGCTTGCTGATGGAAGACAGCATCAGTCTGAAATATTCCTTGACTATCAGAGAGGGGGTTAGGTACAGCAGTAGTTACACTGTCTGCTGTTGTTGTGTCTGCCTGCATTGAGGAAGAAACCCTGAGTTAGTGTGGATATTAGTGATGAAATGCTTTCACTATAGTAAAGAAGTCAGTTATTCAAGGTAAATAAGAGTGCTTGAAGCAGTTTAATCATCCATTCCATTTGTACACCGTTCGAGGCAAGAGAAAACGTCTCTCATATCCCAGAGTTAAACTCTCGTATCCTAGGATTTTCAATCCAATAACTTTCTTTTCCAAGCAGTGAAAGGTAGTTGCTTCAGAATACAATATACCGACAGTGAAAGAGATTACTATCTAAGTACTAAGTAATATTGTTTTGTTAAAGTAAACACTGAGGGGTAATATATACAGAGTGAGTCTAAATCTTGTTTGAAGATTCATGTCGAGATTATTCGTAAACACTAAAGCCATGCACCTCATACTGTAACGGATTTCCTCCTCTTCGTCTGAGGAGGAGTAAGGATCGGACCAAAACACAGCGTGGTAAGTGTCCATATTGATGGACACGGAAACAAACACCCACAAACCAAAACCGAAACAGTACCATGTGGCCCAAACACTCACACGGAAACAAACACCCACAAACCAAAAGTGAAACCCAGGCTACCTAAGTATGATTCTCAATCAGAGACAACTAACGACACCTGCCTCTGATTGAGAACCATACTAGGCCGAACACAAAAACCAACATAGAAAAACAAACAGACTGCCCACCCCAACTCACGCCCTGACCATACTAAAACAAAGAGTAAAATAACAGAACTATTGTCAGAACTTGACACATACTGCCGATTGCTGAATATGTAACATATACATATAACAGTCCAGGGAAATAACAGAATCCCGGATGATTCTTCTCGGAAATCAAATCCCCCCCCAGTCTTTCGACCAGGTTCCATCTTCCCTGACATAAAGTGAGGAGCTTTTTCATAACTAAATCCATTTCAGAGAGGTGTGAGATAGAGGGAGAAAACGAGGTGCATGTTCCTTTAGGAACATCAAATGAACAGTAACAACAACAAAAAAACATCTGTGACCAAAAATCACATTAGACATTGTTGTGAGGCTTTGCCAGATGGCTGCATGTATAGCAGAACATTTAAGTCGTTGGTGTGCAGAGGCACAGTGTGGAGACCAGGCTCTGGGGAGAGAGGAAAAAACCTAGTGCTTCAAATCCAAGAGTGGGACCAAACTCCCAAACCAAATCACCTCAGTCTGTCGTAACACACAATACTAAAAAAGATAAAGACTCGGGCGTTCAGGAGCGCAACTGACTCAGAGGTCTTATTCCTGCAGGGAAACTAAAGGTTGGTGAGCTGTCTTGCACAGCTAGCTCACGGACTGACGCCTCTCTTGGTCTCTTGCATCTGACTTGGCTGGCCACTGACCAAAGCAAAGAGTTAGTAACTGTGTGCTAGCGTAACTAAGACACCAGACACACTAGCCAGGGAGAAAAACTGGAAAACCTTATCCAAAAATTCTACCGGGGCCCAAAACTTTTACAATGTCGGGTTGTTAGTGTCCGAAGTGTGGTTAACAAAAAGGAACAACTTTACCTGACATTGCAACTGTGAGAGAGAAGAGAGAAAACAGGAAAGTTCTTAGCTGAAAACCCAGAGGCAAGATCAAGCCTTCAGGCACTAAACATGATCTTTCCTCTGATTGACATGCTTGAACATTATTCTGAACGTAGACGAAGCCCCGGCATCCAGTCTTAAAGGTTTCTGAACACAACGTCTGAATCCACAGTGAAACATTTCTACAGCTATTGTTTGAGATACTACAGGTTATTTTTGTCCCTAGCCAGACTGCAAGGGAATGACAGATGCAACATGGGTCCAAACTCCAGATCCTAGACCCGATGAGTCAACTGTCTGGATGGATGCTGAGACCTCTGGACGACAAGGAAAATGAGAGTTTAGCGACTGAGATTTTGGTTGGCAGAGACACACCGCAATGGGCATGAATTACCATCATTGCTCTGATAGATAGTGCTGGATAACAGAGATCTTAATAAGAGACAGATGACGAGAGGTAATGTGAAAAGGTCATGCAATACCTGACTAAAAGGGAAAAAAGTGAATAGTTGACGGGAAATAGCTGACTTGAACTATTCAACACCCAAACTGCTCTAACTCTTCATTGTCATTCCTCATAGCAGATCACATTGTGAGATGCTGGAAAAAAATGTGTTTCAACTTCAAAAAGAAGAAAACCATCTCTACCTTCTTGAAAAACAACTTAGAGAAGTGCAGTCAACACAGATAATGTGGTAGAAAATGTTCTGCAGGGTCGGGGGCCCATAAAGAAACAGTTATCTGATAATAAGGCCCACAGTAAAAGGGACTGTGATAGCACATTGTCTCAGGCTAATCTAAACCCTTAATATACACCATTAACAATCACATCTCCGGGACAAATCACAAGAGCCTCCCATCATCAAACTGCTGTCATTTTGAGTTCAGAGACAATAGCTGAGCTGAAAGTTTTGTGACGACTGTGAAAATCCATTCCACTGGCGCTTGCACGCCAAAGAGAAACACAGAGAGAGAGAGAGAGAGAAAGAAAGGGAGGAGAAAATGAAGACGGGGAAGAAGAATGAAGAGAATGCGTCAGCAGAGGAAGGGGTAGAGGGCAAAGGCAGCAAATACAGCTTTTAATAATCTCTGCTGCCATCAGCATACCTTATCTCAGGAAGGGGACCAGCATTGTACAAGCTGTCAGAGTGTTTATCTGTCGTAACATATACACAACGCAGAGGCATTCAGACAGACACACACACACACACACACTTCTCACCCCTAAGGTACACTAGCTGTAGAAGAATCTCTCCTCCATTGAAGCATAATTGAAAATGACTTTTGGAGAATTGACACATTAAGGGTACATAAAGATATTTGCAGGTGTTTGCGGGAAGAGCACAGTGGATCGTTGGTGAGAGACATGTAGGAGGGTGGAAACTCAAGCATGAATGAATAATGGAGGGAAAAACATTCACATTTACAGACTGGGTCCAATCGGTGAGAGGAGATGTTTTTTCTTTTTTATCTCGACACTTGGAGTGACCTTGAAAAATGAGAAACAGGCAACAGAGACAGGAAGAGGAAATATGAAACAGTCCACGTGTGAAACAGAACAACAACAGCAGGAACAGGGAAATGTGTCTGATGCAGAAACAGATTCACTACACCACCTAGGCTCTCTGGCTTTTTGATAATAAACTAGGAAGTCAATAAATATTCCCACTGTGGGAAATGAAGATGTTAGTTAAGAACCAAGGTACTGTAGGTACTGTATAGCTATTGCAGGTACCCTGGAGGTTTACAGCATTGGGCAAGGTTGCTGGTTTGAATCCTGGAGCCGACAAGATGAGAAATCTGTTGCTGGGCCCTTGATCAAGGCACTTAACCCAAATTGCTCCCGGGGCGCTGGGCAATAGTGACCCTGGTCGTAACCCCACTCCCTGTGGGGGTCTCAGGGGGAGTTGGGATATGCAAGAAACACATTTCCATGACACACTTGTAACAGGACAAATATAAGCACCCCCTAAATGTATTATTATTATTATTCAAGTGTTACTGAGCAGTGTGGAGGAGAAAAGGTATGAGACAGGAATGTTTCAATCTCCCAATGTACCTAACTCTAACATGGAACTGTGCGCATATAACAGATAAGAGTGAGCACAAGATACAGCATTTGTCATAAGTTATTGGACACAGGGGAAAAACATGAACGTTTCCATTTCACAAATCATACTTTTATGGCACTTTAATCAAGTTACTGGACACAGGGGAAAACAACTATGAGACATGAAAGTTTAAATCTCATTATGGACCCAAGTCATTCTTTCATGGCACTTTTAGCATGGCCTTCATGGCATGTTTGCGTGTCATTACTTTCATTCACAAATGCACTCTTGAAGTGCTGTGAAGAACTATAGCGGAAGAAACACTGACATTTGGAGGATGTTTTTAAGTGACCTCACATACTGTCTCGTTGACACCTCTGTCATGTTCAACATTCCTCTTTCACTCCTGACTGTGCATCTTCAAGCGATTTAGCTTGACCTCGTGTTCTCCCCTGTTCTCCACATTCCACAAAGCTCTTTTCCAGAACAAGTCTTTCAATAAACATATAAAAGTTTGAGATTCTCCCTCCAGGCGTGATTATTTCTGCACGAGAGTGAAGAGAGCGTTTTAGGTCACACCGAGACAAATCCACAAGCGAGTCAGCGACATCCGCCTTTTTCCCGCTCATCGCCGCGCATCGCCACTGACCTGAAACGCAAAGGTGTTGACTCATCATGTGGTCACCTCATAACCGCTGACCTGACAACACCCTAACACGTGCTCTGCCCTTCCCTCACAATGAATTAAGGTTGTTGTGTGTGACTTGGTGGAGTCACGCTCGGGTCAGGGCACAGCAGCAGGTTTTCGGGTATAATCTTTAGGTGGGACCTTTGCTCTGGCTATGCGGATACGGCACGAGCACAACTGATTCCCATTCATTATTTACAACTAGAGGAAGCTGAGACCAGTAGATTAAATGACATTTTTCATTTTCTTATGTAATGCACAGGTAACAGTCAAAATAGTGGATACATTTGAGTAAATAAGGGATACAAAAGTCTATTGAAAGCAGGTGCTTCCACACAGTTGTGTTTCCACACAGGTGCTTCCACACAGTTGTGTTTCCACACAGGTGCTTCCACACAGTTGTGTTTCCACACAGGTGCTTCCACACAGTTGTGTTTCCACACAGGTGCTTCCACACAGTTGTGTTTCCACACAGGTGCTTCCACACAGGTGCTTCCACACAGTTGTGTTTCCACACAGGTGCTTCCACAGGTGCTTCCACACAGGTGCTTTCCACACAGGTGCTTCCACACAGTTGTGTTTCCACACAGGTGCTTCCACACAGTTGTGTTTCCACACAGGTGCTTCCACACAGTTGTGTTTCCACACAGGTGCTTCCACACAGTTGTGTTTCCACACAGGTGCTTCCACACAGTTGTGTTTCCACACAGGTGCTTCCACACAGTTGTGTTTCCACACAGGTGCTTCCACACAGTTGTGTTTCCACACAGGTGCTTCCACACAGTTGTGTTTCCACACAGGTGCTTCCACACAGTTGTGTTTCCACACAGGTGCTTCCACACAGTTGTGTTTCCACACAGGTGCTTCCACACAGTTGTGTTTCCACACAGGTGCTTCCACACAGTTGTGTTTCCACACAGGTGCTTCCACACAGTTGTGTTTCCACACAGGTGCTTCCACACAGTGTGTTTCCACACAGGTGCTTCCACACAGTTGTGTTTCCACACAGGTGCTTCCACACAGTTGTGCTTCCACACAGTTGTGTTTCCACACAGGTGCTTCCACACAGTTGTGCTTCCACACAGGTGCTTCCACACACTTTTTCCGTGTGCACTTTAGCATTAGCGATGATTGTACGGAATCTTGCCAGGCTTTCCAAAGCCATGTCATAATGAACGAGGGGCCACAAACACACTCTTGATTTACAGTGCGTTCTGAAAATATTCAGGCCCCTTACCCTTTTCCACATGTTGCTACGATTGTACAGCACTCTCTATTGTTTATGCAACTAATGTAAGGGCAGGACATGAGACAGGAGTAAAAACTAACGTGGGCATTGTTTAATGCGTTTTACAGGACAAAACGTTCCAAGCATTCCAATGCAAGTAGAGGGGGGTGTTACAGGTGCTCTAAAAGGACAAACTACAATATCAATGCATAACAGTTACATTACAGGCTTATTCTAAAATTGATTAAATACATTTTTTCCCTCATCAATCTGAACACAATACTCCATAATTACAAAGTGAAAACTAGTTTAGAATTTTTCTACAAATAACAAACAGAAATACCTTATTTACATAAGTATTCAGTCCCTTTGCTATGAGCTCAGGTAGAGCCTGTATGCATTGATCATCCTTGAGATGTTTCTACAACTTGAAACATTTATCTGTGGTAAATTCAATTGATTGGACATGATTTGGAAAGGCACACACATGCATATATAAGGTCCCACAGTTGACAGTGCATGTCAGAGCAAAAACAATGCCATGCGTTCGAAGGAATTGTCCGTAGAGCTCCGAGACAGGATTGTATTAAGACACAGATCTGGGAAAGGGTACCAAAATGTGTCTGCAGCCTTGAAGGTCCATAAGAACACAGTGGCCTCAATCATGAAAGAAGTTTGGAACCGCCAAGACTCTTCCAAAAGCTGGCTGCCTGGCCATCCAAATCGGGAGCAATCGGGAGGGAATGGGCCTTGGTGAGGGAGGTGACCAAGAACCTAATGGTCACTCTTATAGAGCTCCAGAGCTCCTCTGTGGAGATGGGAGAACCTTCCAGAAGGACAACCATCTCTGCAGAGCTCAACCAATCAGGCTTTTATAGGAAGAAAGAAGATTCAACTCTTTGGCAACTCTTTGGATCTACAGGAAACCTGGCACCATCCCTATGGTGAAGCATGGTGGTGGAAGCATCATGCTGTGGGGATATTTTACAGCGTCAGGGACAGGCAGACTAGTCACGATCGAGGGAAAGAGGAATGGAGCAAAGTACAGAGAGATCCTTGATGAAAACCTGCTCCTGAGCGCTCAG
Organism: Oncorhynchus tshawytscha; assembly: GCF_018296145.1. Classification (NCBI taxonomy): domain Eukaryota; kingdom Metazoa; phylum Chordata; class Actinopteri; order Salmoniformes; family Salmonidae; genus Oncorhynchus; species Oncorhynchus tshawytscha. The sequence continues at coordinate 13,942,182 of NC_056460.1, forward strand.
ACTGGGGCGAAGGTTCACCATCCAACAGGACAACGACCTTAAGACAAAAAAGGAGAACTCTCAGAGAGAGTGAAAGTGAGAGAAAGCAATATTCCACCTCTTACATCCTTGATCTATTTCCTCCTTCTCCCTCTCTATAAGTAGTTTCAGAGCCAATCATGTGGAAATTATAACTCAGGCATCATGGGGAGGTGGGCTGAGTTGATCTGAAGGAGGAAGTAAAGAAAAATCTTCCCAAAACTTCAGGAAGAGAAGGTTGAAGAAGTAACATCATTCCTAATCTTTTTCATTGAAATGGATAATGTTGTTTTCCAGGCCAGGTTCACAGGAATCTGATAAGTCTGGCTGGCATTGAGGCAGTTCTTCGTGTTCTCTCTTGACACATCCCTGTCACTGTCACGCCCTGACCTGAGTATTCTTTGTTTTATTTTAATTTTTTTTTAGGTCAGGGTGTGACATGGGTGATGTATGTGTTTTTGTACTGTCTAGGGGTTTTGTAGGTTTATGGGGTTGTTTTCATCTAGGTGTTTATATATGTCTATGGTTGCCTAGATTGGTTCTCAATTAGAGGCAGGTGTTTATCATTGTCTCTGATTGGGAACCATATTTATGCAGCCATCTTCTTTGGGTATTTCGTGGGTTATTGTCTATGTGATGTTGCATGTTTACACTCAGTGTTTATAGTGGTCACGGTCGTTTTGATATTCTGTTTTGTTTGTTTAGTGTACTTCGTGTTATTTTCATCTTACATTAAAAGTATGGATTCACATCACGCTACGCTTTGGTCTCCTCACTACGACGTTCGTGACAGTCACCTTCTCTCAGTCCCCGGAATATTCTCAGAACTCTGTCACAGAGTTCGCAAAAGTCCATCCATAATCTAAATGGCATCCATGACAGCTCTGTGGTTTCACTATCATGTGGAAAGGGCAATTGGTAGGCAAACTAAAAACAACACACACACGTAGGCCCACATCAACAGCAAGCAACCACAGGCTGCCAATCAGGACCCCTAACAACAGAAAGTAGCCTTTCTTGTAGTATTTATGTCAGAAACCCAGTGGTTTACTCAAGACTTCTAAGGCCACACACTGCATGACTTGTAGGCCAGATAGAATACAAAACATTGCACCATCATGTCTGAGGCAACATGTACAGTACTGTCTGCATGCACGGGTCAGTGTACAATTTGTACCAGTACACACTGGCCTGTACATGGACGTATTAAGTCCAGTGAGTTAGAAACCCCAAAACAAACCTAGTATCACAACAACGAGGTAGAGGGTCGTAGAGATCGAATGACAACTTCTGTGCCGCATGAAAAAACAATCAATTAAGCTCACACTCAAGAGGATCAATCATTTAGCCTTTATTTCCGACACTTGGTGGCTTGATGATATTTTAACCTGATAACCACGAACAAAACCGAGAGCTGCGGATTTAAAAGGGAGCTGCTCTTGAGTTGCATTTGTATTGAAAACGTGTAGTATAAGCCTGCTGGCGGTTAGAGCTGGTGATGAAATCCAACCATTTACTCTTATGACAGAATGTAAATTAGAGTGTGCTTCAGGATATGGGTGGAAACCCCAGAGTATGTAATTAAAAGGGTTGAATTTAATATTGAGAGAAAGGAGCTACATAAATTACCTCTTCTATAATAGAATGAGTGATTAGTGTAACAGACACCAGGAAATGGGAGGGGAGAAGGATGTGCCCATTGAAATTACTAGAAATCCTATATGGAGAGCAGAACTATGAGTGTTTTTCATAGCAGTTTCACTGTAAAACGGAAGAAGTAGATATTGTTTATCAAGGGATTCTTTCAAATCGTTACAATGCCACGGACTAAAGCCTATCTGTTGACGCAAAGGACTATGTTGTCAAATCCTATGTTTTGAGCCGAGTCCAGGATGACATCTGCTCATGAATAATCTAGATTGAGCAGCTTTGATATGAAATATACTGTATGGGCCTTGACTTGAGGATAACACAATATGATAAACATAGATATTCTACAATATATGAGAATCGATCTGAAAACCTATAACGTCAGATGTTGAAATGAATATCATAATCAGATCTCAGTCATAGGCCTTTTCTAGACTTCCTACTTGAGGAAGTATTGGATTCCAATAAAATTTCTATAGCGCCTCTGGGGTTTTCAGGTAACGTCCAAGTCCAATTGTAATAGATCAGAGACATCAGGTAGGTCCCCTTCTCTCTGCGACACAGGCCTTATTATAGGCACTGACCTGTGAAATATCAGCCAGCCTCTGAGTGAGTGGGCTTAGCAAAATTATGTCATTTGAAAGGTTGTCACTCCTCACCCCTGCCTGACCCCAGGGGAGTGGGGGATGGGGGGAAGGAGGGTTTAAATGCGAAGGGAGAGATGAAAGGGATGGCCCAGATGAACCTTTCTCTTTCTGTCTTTCTCTTTCTTGTCTTTCTCTCTGTATCTTCTGTCGTGCTCGTCTCTCACTTTTCTCTCTCTCGTCTCTCGCTCTCTCTCTCTCTCTCTGTCCCTATTCCGCTGTTTGACTGCAGGGGAATCCTCTCCACTCCAAATCACTAGATGTTACATTCAGAAGACCTGCACGTCTAGTCAGCCAGAGCTTTGTTCAGAGTATATACCCTTCACCATGGCAATGATGGCTTCTGAGTTCCTCGTACAGTAGCCACCTTTTTCTCAGTAGACACAGCAGCTTATCTGATAGCAGCCTATCCAGACATTTTAAAGGTTTTCTTTCTTTCTCGGGCCATTTAAGGAGTGAATTGACACCCTCTAATTCACAGCAGGAGAGCTTTGAACTGTGATACATTTCAGCTGGGAAAGTATTCATAGAAATGTGTGACAGAGACTCACTAAAACAAATGCCCATAAATGCCCTTAAAATACTGTATGTTGTGTTATACAGTACACTTCATTTCACAATTACACAATTAATCTAAACTTCTAACCTAACAATACCACTTCACACTTCTCACAACATTAAATAATTACTAGACTCGATATCCTTTGCATTCGACATCCACTTGTACAGTGCAATCCCATTTCAGATCATTATAATATTGTATAATGTCACTTTTATTAACACTAATTCCTCTTCGTTGTCATCATATGACTTCACCTTACAGCAAATCATTAAGACCACAATCAAGCGTCTAATAAGGGGATGGAGAGGGAAGACGAGCATGCTTACATTATCAGATGGAGGGACAACTGCACAAGGAAAAACCATACAAACCAGTTGTCATTGTCAGTCTTATTTTCATCTGAATTTCTCTCTGAAAACCTCCTCATAAAAGAAGGGTGGATGTGTTTTGTGTTCTGAAGAGAGGTATTAACCTTGAAATCCCATAGCTACATACAGATAAAGTCAGGGTTGTGGAGTAACAGATACATGTAAAAAAAACTGTAACTCTAATCCGTTAAATTACCAGAAAAAAATTGTAATCGGATTACGGATACTTTTGAAAAACTAGATGATTACTTTGAGGATTACTTTTAAATTCAGAAAATATGTTTGCGAAACAAAATCTTTGACACTTCTCTGTTTTCTCAATAACGTTCAAATCCTGTCACGTTCTGACCTTAGTTCCTTTATGTCTTTGTGTTAGTTTGGTCAGGGCGTGAGTTGGGGTGGGTAGTCTATGTTCTTTTTTCTATGTAGTATTTATGTGTTTGGCCTGTTATGGTTCTCAATCAGAGGCAGGGGTCGTTCGTTGTCTCTGATTGAGAATCATACTTAGGCAGCCTGTTTTCCCCATTTTAGTGGTGGGTGATTGTTTTCTGTCTCTGTGTCTTTAACAGACAGAACTGTTTCGTTTTCGTTCGTTCTCCTTGTTATTTTGTTTTTTGTGTTCAGTGTTAATAAATTTCAACATGGACACGTACCACGGTGCATATTGGTCCGATCCTTCACACTCCGCATCAGAGGAAGACGAATCTCGTTACAAATCTGCATTGAAAAAAGGCACAAGTTTCAGTCTATTCCACCTGAGAGTGTCTGACCACAAGTCAGAGAACACTATGATGACACACCAAATGTGTTTGATGGATCGCGGGAAATGAGCAGGAATAGGCTTTTTTGTATGCTAAAGTCCATGTTATGTCTTCCAATGGTGCGACTGCTGTCGGCACCCAAAGATTAACCTCTTGAGCTTATGGCTCAATACTGCCCCCGTTGGAGGAAGTGCGTGCCCATAGTAAACTGAAAATATTTTTTCCAAAATTGCTAATATATGCATATAATAATAATTATTGAATAGAAAACACTCTAAAGTTTCTAAAACCGTTTAAATTATGTCTGTATGTAAAGCAGAACTCTCAGGGCAGCCTTTCTCCCAAACTCTCTCTTGTCAAGAGAAAAGTTGGGTCAACTTTGACGTCATCGCCCCCACCCTTCCCAGGCAGCTACCGATCTGGGAACAGTATGTATTTGTTCAGCGCGATGTCTGCTTTCAATTGGCACGTTCATTGTTTGAATTTCGCGCTCCCTCATCCTTTGGCGGGCGAAAATGCCCGGTTCACTCTCACATACATGCACTCTATTGCGCGCGGCCGATTTGGGGAACGTTCTTTTCCAATAGACACCAGTTGAAGCCGGTTCGTTTGTTCGCGATGATCATTGTTTTACATGATAAAAACATCATTTTGCTCGATTCTGCACTTAGTTTGACCAGTTTAGTCAACATATAATATGTAATTTTGAAGTTTGATTGCGCAAGAGTGCGGGACCAGAAGGAGCAGAAGTTATTTTGGGTGCATTTCAGCTGAAGCTGTTAGCATATGCTAATACAAAGACGCACAACTTGAAACCAAACGATGTATTGGGTAAGTATGACTCCTTCTACGTCTTCTGATCAAGAACATCAAAGGTAAGGGAATATTTATGTGGTTATTTTGGGTTTCTGTGGACTCCAAACGTAGAGGAGACACTGCTAATATCTGAGCGCCGACTCATAGCATAGACTAGTGAACGAATTCTGTAACGTTAAAAATAAATGTAACACAGCGGTTGTATTAAGAAGAAGTGTATCTTTGTAACTATATGTAGAACATGTATATTTAGTCATGTTTATTGCTTGTTATCTGACGTTATCTGTCCGAGCTATCATAATTTCTCCGGACATTTTGAGTAGCATTTTTTGAAATGTCCATTGTAAACAGAGATTTATGGATATTAATGGCATATTATTGAAAAAAAAAAAATGTACTGTGTAACATGTAATATTACTGTCATCTGATGAAGATTTTCAAAAGGTTAGTGAATTATTTATTTTTTAATCCTACTTTTAAATTTTATATTTTCTGGGACAAAATGGCCGCCGCTTGCATTTTGTTTCGGTGGTGGTCTAATATAAATGTGTGCTATGTTTTCGCCGTAAAACATTTTAGAAATCTGACTTGCTGGGTAGATGAACAAGGTGTTTATCTTTCATTTGAGCTATTGGACTTGTGTAGGTGTGGAGGTTAAATATGTCTAAGAATATTTTTTCACATTTTGCGTTATGCTAATGAGCTTGAGCCGTAGTCACGATCCCGGATCCGGGATGGGTAGCATCAAGAGGTTTAACCAGCTTGAATAAATGTTTGGAGGTAAGGATGACTGCAGTTTGTGATATCTACATAGCGCATTGGGAAAGGGGGATACCTAGTCAGCTGTCCAACTGATTGTATTCAACTGAAATGTGTCTTCCGCATGCCATAATCGACATCCACGTCTTCGGCACCCAGGGAACAGAGGGTTAACTGCCATGCTCAGAACAATAGATTTTTTTATCTTGTCAGCTTGGTGATTTGATCCAGCAACATTCCGGTTACTGGCCCAATGCTCTAACCACTAGGCAACTGTACGTGCCAAATCACACTGCTGCTCTCTCATGTAGCTATTTGCGGCTTATGGATTGTGGTTGTTGTGGATAGCTGTTCACAAATCTAAATGTGTATTTGAACCCAATAACTGTCACACCCTGATCTGTTTCACCTGTCTTTGTGATTGTCTCCACCCCTCTCCAGGTGTCGCTCATCTTCCCCAATATCCCCTGTGCATTTATACCTGTGTTCTCTTACAAGTAACAGACATACACAAAATAGTCCAAATTGGTGAAGTGAAATGAAAAAAAATTACTTTAAAAAAGTGCATATTTACAGTGAGGGAAAAAAGTATTTGATCCCCTGCTGATTTTGTACGTTTGCCCACTGACAAAGAAATGATCAGTCTATCATTTTAATGGTAGGTTTATTTGAACAGGGAGAGACAGAATAACAACAACAAAATCCAGAAAAGCGCACGTCAAGAATGTTATAAATTGATTTACATTTTAATGGGGGAAATAAGTATTTGACCCCTCTGCAAAACATGACTTAGTACTTGGTGGCAAAACCCTTGTTGGTAATCACAAAGGTCAGACATTTCTTGTAGTTGGCCAACAGGTTTGCATACATCTCAGGAGGGATTTTGTCCCACTCCTCTTTGCAGATCTTCTCCAAGTCATTAAGGTTTCGAGGCTGACGTTTGGCAACTCAAACCTCCAGCTCCCTCTACAGATTTTCTATGGGATTAAGGTCTGGAGACTGGCTAGGCCACTCCAGGACCTTAATGTGCTTCTGTTTGAGCCACTCCTTTGTTGCCTTGGCAGTGTGTTTTGTCATGCTGGAATACACATCCACGACCCATTTTCAATGCCTTGGCTGAGGGAAGGAGGTTCTCACCCAAGATTTGACAGTACATGGCCCCGTCCATCGTCCCTTTGATGCGGTGAAGTTGTCCTGTCCCCTTAGCAGAAAAACACCCCCAAAGAATAATGTTTCCTCCTCCATGTTTGACTGTGGGGATGGTTTTCTTGGGGTCATAGGCAGCATTTCTCCTCCTCCAAACACAGCGAGTTGAGTTGATGCCAAAGGGCTCCATTTTGGTCTCATCAACACTTTCACCCAGTTGTCCTCTGAATCATTCAGATGTTCATTGGCAAACTTCAGGCAAGAATGTACGTATATGTACTTTCTTGAGCAGGGGGGCCTTGCGGGCGCTGCAGGATTTCCATCCTTCACGGCGTAGTGTGTTACCAATTGTTTTCTTGGTGACTAAGGTCCCAGCTGCCTTGAGATCATTGACAAGATCCTCCAGTGTAGGTCTGGGCTGATTCCTCACCGTTCTCATGATCATTGCAACTCCACGAGGTGAGATCTTGCATGGAGCCCCAGGCCGAGGGAGATTGACAGTTCTTTTGTGTTTCTTCCATTTGTGAATAATCGCATCAACTGTTATCACATTCTCACCAAGCTGCTTGGCGATGGTCTTGTAGTCCATTCCAGCCTTGTGTAGGTCTACAATCTTGTCCCTGACATGCTTGGAGAGCTCTTTGTCTTTTATACAGGTAACAAACTGAGATTAGAAGCACTCCCTTTAAGAGTGTGCTCCTAATCTCAGCTCGTTACCTGTATAAAAGACACCTGGGAGACAGAAATCTTTCTGATTGAGAGGGGGTCAAATACTTATTTCCCTCATTAAAATGCAAATATTTTTATAATATTTGTGACATGCGTTTTTCTGGATTTTTGTTGTTGTTATTCTGTCTTTCACTGTTCAAATAAACCTACCATTAAAATTATAGACTGATCATTTCTTTGTCAATGGGCAAACGCACAAAATCAGCAGGGGATCAAATACTTTTTTCCCTCACTGTATTCACCCCCTTTGCTAAGAAGCCCCTAAGATCTGGTACAACCAATTACCTTCAGAAGTCACATAAATAGTTAAATAAAGTCCACCTGTGTGCAATTTAGGTGTCACATGATCTCAGTATATATACACTTGTTCTGAAAGGCCCAGGGTCTGCATCACCACTACACAAGGGGCACCACCAAGCAAGCGGCCCCATGAAGACCAAGGAGCTCTCCAAACGAGTCAGGGAGAAATTTGTGGAGAAGTACGGATCAGGGTTGGGTTATTGAAAAATATCAGGAACTTTGAACATCCCACAGAGCACCATTAAATCCATCATTAAAAATGGAAAGAAAATGGCACCACAACAAACCTGCCAAGAGAGGGCCGCTCACGGACCAGGCAAGGAGGGCATTAATCAGAGAGGCAACAAAGAGACCAAAGACGACCCTGAAGGAGCTGCAAAGCTCCAGAACGGAGAGTGGAGTATCTGTCCATAGGACCACTTTAAGCCGTATACTCCACAGAGTTGGGCTTTACGGAAGAGTGGACAGAAAAAAACATTGCTTAAAGAAGAAAATAAGCAAACACGTTTGGAGTTCGCCAAAAGGTACTCTGGTCAGATGAGACTAAAATGTAGCTTTTTGGCCATCAATGAAAATGCTATATCTAGCGCAAACCCAACACCTCTCATCACCCTGAGAACACCATCCCCACAGTGAAGCATGGTGGTGGCAGCATCATACTGTGGGGATGTTTTTTATCGGCAGGGACTGGGAAACTGGTTAGAATTGAAGGAATGATACATGGCGCTAAATACAGGGAAATTATTGAGGGAAACCTGTTTCAGTCTTCCAGAGATTTGAGACGGGGATGGAGGTTCACCTTCCAGCAGGACAATGACCCTAAGCATACTTCTAAAGCAAAACTTGAGTGGTTTAAGGGGAAACATTTAAATGTCTTGCAATGGCAGAGTCAAAGCCCAGACCTCAGTCCTATTGAGAATCTGTGGAATGACTTAAAGATTGAGGTACACAAGCAGAACCCATCCACCTTGAAGGAGCTGGAGCAGTTTTGCCTTGAAGAATGGGCAAAAATCCCAGTGGCTAAATGGGATAGAGACATACCCCAAGAGACTTGCAGCTGTAATTGCTGCAAAAGTTGACTGGGGGTGAATAGTTATGAACGGTCAAGTTTTCTGTCTTTTTGTCTTATTTCTTGTTTGTTTCACAATAAAAAATATTTTGCATCTTCAAAGTGGTAAGCATGTTGTGTAAATCAAATGATACAAACCCCCAAAAATCTATTTTAATTCCAGGTCATAAGGCAACAAAATAGGAAAAATGCCAAAGGGGTGAATGCTTTTGCAAACCACTGTACCGTTGCCCCACCTCTGATTTACTGACCCCTGCCTGCCTTGACCTGTCTATTGCCTGCCCCTGTTGGATTATTAAACCATTGTTTAATGGTTGAATTCAAGAAGTTTAAGCAGCCTATCAATCATTGTTTTTGAAACCAGTGGACAGCCAGTGAAAAATGCACACTTGCAACAGCTGCATATTGTGGATCCAAGCCTATGGAATAAAAGTGGGGCTTTTAATGCTCCATCTAATTCATGCTGATAAAAAAATCCATAGGCCTAATGGACACATGCTCAAACTTGCACCCTTTTGATAGAAAGGGGGAATCTGTAGTTGCTACATCCATTTTTGGACTTATAAATAATGTAAAAGTCCAAAAATGGATGTAGCAACTACAGATCGTGTGACAGTTATCCATTGATTCTTGAAGAATATAAGTTATAAATGGCTCATGAGCTTAGTTCAACTGTCACACTCCATGAGAACCCAAAATATAAGCTTGTTTTACCCCAATTTTTGTAAACAGTGTAAATGTAAACAAACACTGTATAGCCTCATAACATGGTTAAAACAATGCTTTTAATATCATGGATGTTCAGCACTTGCATCCATAGCTCTGCTTTTTAATCTGATAGTGGTTACATTTCTCCAGGCCCACCCCTCAGCATTTTACCAAAACAGATGCAGGGTGTCCATTTTGTTATTGTTTCATCTGTGGATTTGCCCTTTAAACAGCTACATATTATCAATATATGAAAGTGTCACCAACAAAAAGGTAAACAATAGGCCTCTAGCAAATGCAGCAAATGGCATTCATTTTTCACATGTAAATAGCACTTTTCAGTAGTGATCAAAGCATGCCATTCCATGAGCGCAGCATTTATTTATTAAGTTGAATTAATGATCCCAATCAGTCCTCCAGGACAACAAAATTGTAAAACAACAGAGTAGGCCTTGCTAATACGTCCTTCGTTTTGGGGTCATGCTCAGGTAAAACAATTTGGCTAATCTATACTTCCACATTTCCAAGTCCTATTGTTGAAGATCAAGGGGTATAACATTTATTGTAATGACTGGAATACTGATAGACTTTGGTTTTTAATGTAAATATATAATTTAATTGTATTATTATATGTGGTAGTGTCACGATCGTTATAATAATGAATGTCGGACCAAGGTGCAGAGTATGTTGAGTTCCGCATGTTTATTAAATGAAACTCAAAAAACAATAATCAATAAACAAACAACGAACTGTGACTAACGAGATGCTACGTGCACTAAATAAAAACACATACATTCAAACAATATCCCATAACCTACAGGTGGACAAATGCAACTTAAGTATGATCCCCAATTTAGAGACAATGATTACCAGCTGCCTCTAATTGGGAATCATACACAAACCCCAACATAGAAAATTAAACCTAGAACCCCACATATAAATAATAAACTAGACTAAAACCCGTAGTCACGCCCTGACCTACTCTACCATAGAAAATATAGGCTTTCTATGGTCAGGACGTGACAGGTAGAAAGTGATGGGTTAGAAGAAGCCTACATAACCAACCTGTAAAGTAAGATTTAACATCCATATATGGCCAGCTATGTAAACTTTAACATTGATTCATCCTGAAATAGATGTCATTCAATTGGTAACATATATTTTTGTCATCTTCTAATGCCTCTTATTGTTTTATATATTTTTGAACCTTTATTTAACTAGGAAAGTCAGTTAAGAACCAATTCTAATTTAGAATGACGGCCTACACTGGCCAAACCCAGACGACGCCCTACGGGACTCCCAATCATGGCCGATTGTGATACAGGGGAAGGCAATCTAAAAGTAACCGAAAGTAATCAGATTACCTTACTGTCGTGTCATGACTATAATTAATGTTTGCATGTTATTTTCTAAAATGATTACATACCACGTTCAATCGTATAACAATTAATTAAGTAGTAATCTGGGGCACCACAGAAAAAAGTTATTTAACCAGTTACTATCTTCCAACTAAACTCTAAAGATATAAATATATCTTACATCAGTCACAGTCAATGAATTAATTGTATTTACCTTCAGTCTCATTCTGAATGATGCAAAATCTTGGATATTTGCATGAACCCTAGAATAAATGATGAATCAGCTATACACAAATTGGCTTAATTATTTATTAACTAACTAACTAAATAATCACGCAGAATTACATAAACACACAAACAGGATAGCTCTCTCATTGATCACTAGACAATGCAATGAAAAGTCCCTAGTGGACTAACCTGATATGATGGCTTGGTAGACAATGGAAAGGGGTGGTGGCAAATAAGGGGCGGGAAAGACAGAGTGGGAGAGACAGATAGTGGGCTTATTGTACATACATGTGAAAAATACGGCCATTGTAAATATGGAGAGAGAGTTTCCGAGTTTCTAACCATTCGTACCTTTCAGCTCACGTTGCATGTAACTGGTCTATAGATGGTTGTAGCCATTTCAACGTGGGGACTCCCGTCCTCCAGTCCTTTTAAGCACTCTGGCAAACGGGCCGTTCTATGACGTTGACATAATGTCTGTGCTCACGTGGGTGCGGTAACTGACTGGTTCAAACTTTTATATGAAAAACAATTCTCATTTAGAAGGCTAACATCACATTTCATCTTCTCACATCTTCTCATATTTAATCATATAAGTTCCACAACATTTAGATGTAAATCTGATAACTGGGAAATATACACATTCAGAGATACAGTTATTTTGTTATACCATCCTTAATGAGATCCCAAAACAACAACTGATCTGACAATTGTTCTTTCAGTACCCAAGGGCTATTCCAACTGTTCGGATTACAGAAATAGTGTTTCATTATTCAACCTTTTGATGTTACCGTTTTGGTGGGAGGAATCTCCTTGTAACAAAGAGGTTTCTTTCCCCTCCTCCTGCAAAGCCCAGAGGGAGAGTTTCTACAAGGTATTTACGACAGTCATAAAACGGCCAACTTCACCCCTCTCCTCCTCCACGGGAGAGAGAGGGCGCTGTAGAGCGGACCCACTGTAACCTGATCCTTCAGATCTTCACAGGTGAGTCATGACATTACTGAGTTTCGGTAATCCAAAAGTTACGTTACTGATTACAATTTTGGACAGGTATCTAGTAACTGTAATGGATAGTGTTGTAGCTGGCAATCTAAACAAGCCCAATTACTGGAGTCTGTGCTGGAGTCAAACATGGTGCAGTATTATGTGTAACTAACAATAATACAAATATGAATTGAAATGAACAAAAAAAAGATGAAGATTGAATCCTCCCTCGTTACACAATGGAAAATAAATGCTGTACTGAAACACATGGAAAATAAATTAGGGTTTTAAAGTTTTCATTAAATGTAAGTCTTGGAATAACAAAACACAGAACATTAAATTAGGAATGTCTGTTTATTCCCTCTCTCTACTTCCCTCTCTCTCCTTCCCCTTCTCTCCTTCCATCTCTCTTCCTTGTCGTCAGTCTGACTCACTCAACAGGAGAGTGAGCTACACACGTCACAGTCTAACTATCTGGGTCCCAGAAACACACCGAGAGCCGCATCGCTATAATCTTACAAGAATCATTCAACTTTCATTGTGTTGACACACACAATTGCCTGAAAGGACCACAAGCTCTTACTGTGTCACCACTACAGTCACCAGCAAAAAGAACAAGAAAAAACAGTAACGAAAGTAATGAATGAAGACAACCTGTCCGGTACACCGGTACAAAAATATATTGATGGTGGTAATGCTCATAGCTTCCCATTGACTCAAAGGGGGCTTATATCATTCTCCTTTTGTCAGTGTATTTTTAATGCGCTTGTGTTACTCAGTGTTGTTTTTGTGTTAGTCTCCCTGGGAAAGTGGAAGGGGGACAGAGGTACATCAGTGGTACATCATGTTAAACATGCAGTCACAAGAGCAGAGACTAGTCATTGTTCACCTGGGGCACCCTGCCCAATGCTCAGTAGTGCAATGCTGCTTTGTATCTAGCAGTCTTGTACAAAGCAGTGAGGGAAGAGAGAAAGAGAAAAGGGGTAGGGAAAAGGGGGAGAGAAAGATGGAGGGGCACTGCACTATTGTTCCTATGATGATTCTGAATACGTGTCAGGGGAGGGAGGGAAAGAAAGAGGGAGAGAGGAAGTGAGAGAGACAGAGAAGGAGATATGAAGAAAGGCTACTGTCTTACCTCCACAAGGTGCTCTCTGTAACACTCCCCAGGTGAAAGTCGTAGAGTTTGGTCAGAATCAGGATCACCTGGAAACAAAACAGACATCACAGGTGTTATAAGTATGTAATAAGCCTTTAAGAATTGCCACAGGTGATTCTCTGAGAAGACAAGAGAGACTTGGCACACTTATGTTATATTCTCTTAGAAGAACACCAACCTTCGTATTCCATTAAAAAACAATCAAAACCAGCATAAACAACAAAAACAAGCATGATCCTGCAGTCAGCCCCTCTGTTCCCATAGCTTTGGTCAGATTTGATATCACAACAGAGGCCCAGAGAACTCTGTGTTTTTTTGACTCGGTGAAGCCTGAAGTGGCGTCCATCACAGAATCCAAAATCAACCCCTATAACTCCTCCTAGGCTGTCATGTAGGAAATGTTCAACTTGTAGTGTATTTAACATTTAAAAAGGCTTATGAAGTTTGCAATGTAATATATATATATATATATATATATATATATACTTATAATTCACATAATCATTTACATGTCCTTGTGCTGCAGGATTATATTCATGTATTCCTGTATTCCTATATTACTGTAGGTCCAAGCTGTATGGCAAAAATCCCCCCCCCCACCTATTAGAAGGCAAATTGTTAAAAAGTTATTACCATTCTGCTTAAAACTATCCAGCCTAACCTATCATAGATCTACAGAAGAGGCTAGTGGGTAGAAAGGGCCATGGGATTGATTTGGAATTCAGCATATGGTAGGCTATAACCTGGGCACATATGGAGTCTGTGGAGGAGACAAACAAAGAGTAATATTGGGAAGACAACACTATAAATGCCACAACAGCCAGATGGTCACAGCGTTACTAACGATTTACATTACCACCTCCGGGTTGCGTCGTTAATTCCAAGGTTGACGCTGGAATTTGTTAAATACAAGAACATGGAACAGAATGACTCGAACCTTAATTACTTACCATTTGTCACGCCCAGATGACTTGAAAGTGCGCACGGAGGGATGAGTTTTTACATAATAAATGCTATTTTCACAGCAGTCGCTTTGTTATCTAACGTTACAAACCAAACAGAATCTGGCTTTAATTATTTATTTGCATACTTGTCTCTTGTTACCGTCCCCCGCTTTGCACCAAGCGTATGCTTCCTTAAAGTAAACCGACAAGCCTGACTTGAGTCACTTCGCTGTAAGGTGATTCGTTAGCGGTCTCTCTTCGTCTTGCCTGACTACATTTAGAGATATGCATCAGGAAAATGGAACTCAGGAGGGAGAAGGGAATAAAACCTACACCAGTTGTTAGACCTGACCTCGGTGGTTCATGTGTACAGGCTCCAGGCTTGGCCTCACTAGCCTGGCTGGGCCTTAAGAGCCCCAAGGACTGGCCTGGACCTCACTGGGGAGCCACTGATGGTTCTCTCTGAGAGACGGTGCCACCACCCCGGGGCCTCTCTGCTCCTCCTAAGACTGTGAGCAGATGGTTCAGGCCAAGCAAGATTGCACTGCGAGAGAGGGCAATGTAGAGAGAGAGGCATAATAACATAGAAGAAGGAAATTGGATTCATGCCATGCCTGTAATATGCAAAGGAAAACTGAGCTTTTCTTGGAGTGTTGATTGTGTGTGTGTGTGTGTGTGTGTGTGTGTGTGTGTGTGTGTGTGTGTGTGTGTGTGTGTGTGTGTGTGTGTGTGTGTGTGTGTGTGTGTGTGTGTGTGTGTGTGTGTGTGTGTGTGTGTGTGCGTGCGCTTGCATGCTCCTGTGTATGGAGATTCCTGAAGGGGTCTGATGTTTTGTCAGACAAGCTCGCTCTCCTCTGCCAGGGGGTGGCACCACACAGACAGGAAGCAGTCCCCCTCCATGACAGCATGAATAGAAAATTCACATTGAATAACTGGGGCACCAGCTGAAATCCCAGAGAATACTTTTATCCTGTCAGCTTGTATCACCCTCATGAAAATCATAATTATGTCTCCGAAAATGCCACAAACGGAATACAACCGGTGAAATCAATAAATGTGGGGCGGTTGCAAAGAATACTGAACATTCAGCAACTCCTTGAAACATATTGTCAAGTTTGTTTACATAATGCCGATCTTTGTTGGTTCTGTTTAGTCGACTGACAATGGATTCAATGCAATACGAATGACCGAAACTGTAAAGAATTACATTTCACTAGGCAGCCTTTTTTCAAGTATACTCTCCCCTCTTCGAAAACCCTAATTGACCGGCAATGCATGGAAGAAAATGTCAGCTTGTTGCCTCGCAATTAACCAACTGTGGTGAAAACATGTTATTAGCATAACTAAATGTCCCATGGCCACAAAGACCCAATTCAAAGTAACGAACACAACTTTGAATGCTGATTTAGCTCTGCGGCACGCTAATGATAGGTCACTAATGACTTTGAGAAAACAGTTCATATCTCCTCCAAGCCAATCGGAAGTTTCATTGTATTAGCCTCGCAAACTGCTGGTGTCTATCGCCGGGGTCAATGCTATGCGGCACGGTTACAAGGACACTAAATTAACTGTGCTTTTCAGTAGTGAATACTGAACGAGTATCTAGTCCCTCAGGAGTGTTAAATCAGTGCGGTGTGGTGGAAACGCCTGGTTAATAAAATAACACCTCAGAATGTCTGTGTCCTTGTGGATAAACTGGCGCAGTATTGCGACCACAGTGTTGCACCATTCTTGCAATAACCACACAGTAGCGGCGTTATGGAACATGTCACATAATAATCATTAAAACATGAATGTAGTAGTAGTCGACCATTTGCTGATTATATCTTCTTTTTTTCTTGAGACACGTGCATAGATGTAGGTTAAGGAGAGCTCTGCCTGTTTACACAACGATTCCTCTCATTCAAAGACTTCTGTATCTATTCTACTTGATTGCACACTTAGAATTTAGCTACGGCGCCTTCAGAAAGTTTTCATACCCCTTGACTTACTCCACATTTTCTTTAGTTACAGCCTGAATTCAACATGGATTGAATATATATATTTTTTCTCAGCCATCTACACACAATACCCCATAATGATAAAGTGATGTCACATCTACTCCCGCTCCTCCCCCTCTGGCGTTCGACATCCCCGATATACTAACCACTTCATCATGAGGCACACCTGGACTCCATTACCTCACTCACTTAGGTTCTTTCCCCAGTCAGTATTGTTTCTGTGTTTATGTGTAGATGCCACTGCTATATTGTCTCGTTCCATGTTTGTTGTTTTATTAAATGTAACACCTGCTTCTCGACTCTCAGCGTCTTCGTTACAGACTACTGACTCAAACAATGGAAGCAGCAGGAAAACAGAATATGGGTCGATGAGCAGGGATGCCTTCTTCCTCAACACCACGACCAGCTGGCACAACTGGGGACGGCTATGGAAGAGGTTCTTTGCAGTGTGCAATGTCTCAGACATACCTGGGAGTCATTGCAGTCAACTAGCAGAGGATATTCTACAAGCAGTTGACCCAACGAGCCAGCACAACATCCAATTCAGCAACCCGCTCAGGTCAGAGATGCTCGTTTGTCCCCCCTAGATGAATATGACTACAACACATCTACTGTAAATGCCGTGGTTTCCTACTTCAATGCTCCCTCTACTTTGCCCACCAGATGGGAGCCCCTACAACCGAGAGGTACAAGGTTGCCACTATTATTTATCTGCTGACTGGGAGGGCGGCTACGGCCATCTGGGAGAGGGGAGAGGAGGAGCTAGATTCAAATGAGGGGTTCATGGCTCTGATCAAATGTATCTTCGATCATCCAAAGGAAGGCAGAGACGGGGGTGAGCGCCTACTCCAATTACGACAGGAGGAACAGACAGCTGCTGAGTACGCTCTCACCTTTCGGACAGTAAAAGCACCCAGTGGATGGAATGAGCCGGTGCTTCCTACGCTATTCAGAAGAGGGCTGCGCGAGCAGGTCCAGAAGGAACTAACCTGTCGAGACGACAACCTCTCCTTGGACGCACCTCTCCTTGGACCTCGCAACAGCCAATCCGTCTGGATAACCCACTTTGGGAGCATCGGTACTCTCATCGCTTCTCTCCCTCCCTCAGTGAACTCTCTGGATCAGAGCCTGAACCCATGGAGGTAGAGGTCACACACCTCCCTGCGGCAGAGCGACACAGACGGAGACAGATGGGGCTCTGTCTTTATTGTGGTCAAGGAGGGCACCAGCTCCAGTGGTGTCTGTTACTTTACAACGTTGGGATCCACAAGAGCAGAGGGATTGTCACATGATCTCCCACCTCCTGGGACAGGAGTGAGTATTCCCTCTTCATCACTTTCTGCTAAACCCTTGTTGGTGTCCATCACACTAGTTGATGTCCCTCATGTACTCTGTCACCAGCCTTAGTGGATTCCGGTGCCAAGGGGAACTTTATTGACCAGACCCTTGCCTCCTCTCTTAACATCATCTCATACCCGCTCTCCTCTCCTTTCCCGGTTAAAGACCTCGATAATCGGCCACTATGATCAGGAACCATCATACACATCATCCAACCACTCCCCCTCACCGTGGAGTCTATTCCTCAGGAGAACATCCCCTTCTTCATCACCTGTTCCCAAGATCATCCTCGGCCTCTTTTGGCTTCAATGCCATAACCCCACCATCTCAATGTCGAGGATGAAAATCACAGACTGGTCACCTGTAAGCCGGAGGACCTGCTTCCCCATCCCTGTGGTTCCATGTCGGTTGAGAGTTCTGTGGTTACCCTTCAGCATAACATCCTGGAGGTATATCAGGACCTGCAGTATGTATTTTCCAAGACCCATGCCACCTGCCTCTCATCGCCCCTGGCACTGTGCCATCAAGCTTGCAGGTTCTGCGCCCCCGCACAGACCCATCTATCCTCTGTTGGTGGATGAGACCCAGGCCATGGAGGAGTACATCAAAGAGGCGCACCAACAAGGTTTATCCGAGCGTCCACTTCTCCTGCGTTGGCTGGTTTCTTCTTTGTGGCCAAGAACGATGGAGGTTGCGTCCTGTATTGATTACAGAGGATTCCATGAAATCACCACTCAGTACCATTGACCTCTCCCGTTGGTGCCAACAGCCGTCGATCAGCTCCGCGGGGCCTGGTTCTTTACCAAACTGGACCTGCGGAGTGGCTGGAGGGCACCAGGACCCATTCATCATTCTCACGAACCATCGGAACCTGGAGTACACACGGACAGCTAGGAGTCTGAATTGACACCAAGCAAGGTGGACCCTTTTCTTCACAAGATTTGACTTCACGCTGACCTATCACCAAGGTTCAAAGAACACCAAAGCCAATGCCCTGTCCAGTCTCTACAATTCGGGAGAGCGTCCTGTCCAGAATGTATCTATAATCCCATCCTCTACAGTAGTAGCCCCTGTGGTCTGGGACGTAGATGTAGACATCTGCCAGGCTCTGGAGAGGGAGCCCACGCCCAATAACTGTCCGCCTCCTCCTGAGTGCATCTACGTTCCCACAGGGATAAGGGGTCGGCTGCTGACCTGGACACACACAACTGTTGTAATTGGACATCCAGGTATTTCTCACACTACCCAATCTATATCTGAAAAATACTGGTGGCCCACCTTGGCGCAGGACGTCTCTCACTACGTCAACTTCTGATCCGTATGTGCCGCATCCAAATCCCCCCGTAACACTCCAGCAGGGAAACTCCTTCCCCTTCCCGTGCCTCAGCATCCCTGGTCTCATCTATCCATCTCCCCTCCTCTGATGGTTTCACCACCATTTTGGTGGTTGTGGATAGATTTTCAATATCCTGTTGTTCTATCCTTCTCTCTGGTCTCCCTACTGCTCTCCGGATGGAGAGGCACTAATCCAGCAGGTCTTCCGGCATTATGGCCTTCCGGAGGACATTGTCTCCTACCGTGGCCCCCAATTCACATCACAGGTATGGAGAGCCTTTATGTAGAAGCTTGGGGTCACCATCAGCCTCACTTCCAGGTATAGGCCTCAGTCCAATGGGCAGGTGGAGAGGATGAACCGGGAGCAGGGAGAGTGGGCCCGATTCCATCCATGGGCGGAGTATGCCCAGAATTTGCTTCGTCACTCCTCCACTTGGCTGACCCCCTTCCAGTATGTTCTGCATTTTCAGCTGGCCCTGGCTCCGTGGATCCCAGGTCAGACTGAAGCTTCTGTGGTTGATGAGTGGTTCAGGCATGCAGAAGAAGTATGGAGTGATGCTCAGGTGAGACACCAGCATGCTGTCCACCGTCAGAAGGAGCAGGCAGACCGCCACCGCAGTGCGACCCCGGTGTTCCATCCTGGGAATTGTGTCTTGCTCTCTACCAGCAACCTCCCACTCCGCCTGCCCTGCAAGAAGCTGAGCCCTCGCTTTGTGGGGCCGTTCAAGGTTCTCTATAGGATCAACGAGGTGACGTATAGGTTACAGCTTCCCAGAGACTACCATATCTCACCTTCTTTTCATGTCTCCCTTCTCAGACCAATGGATCCTGGTCCCCTAGCTGATGCTGTCCCCCGCGACACCCCCTGCCCTCCTGGACATCAAAGGGTGTTCGTCCTATGCCCTCAGATTCCTACTGGACTGCTGACATCGTAGGGGTCGGCTCCAGTACCTGGTGGACTGGGTGGGGTATGGGCCAGAGGAGTGGTGTTGGGTTCCGGTGGAGGATATTCTGGATCCCAACATCATCCGTGATTTCTACCTTCATAGCCCCGACCGGCCCGCTCCTCGTCCTCTGGGCCATCCCTCTGGTCAGCATTGTCCTGCAGTTGGAGCCGCACGTCAGGGGGGTACTGTCACGTCTACTCCTGCTCCTCCCCTCCTGACGATTGCTGACAACCATTTTCAGGTCTTGCCATAGATTTTCCATTATATTTAAGTAAAACTTGTAACTCAGGAATATTCACTGTCTTCTTGGTAAGCCATTCTAGTGTAGATGTTTTTTAGGTTATTGTCCTGCTGAAAGGTAAATTCATCTCCCGGTGTCTAGTGGAAAGCAGACTGAACCAGATTTTCCTCTAGGATTTTGCCTGTGCTTCGATTGTGGTAGCAGAAACACTATAGTATGTTTTATTCATGCACGTAATGGTTGTTTATTTAATAAATTAAGATTCTTTGGACTCTCTCTCTCCTTTTCTGAGAGTCTTTGGGTTTGCAACTGATTAAGTGATGGCTTTTTATTCTTATTTAACCCTTATTATACCAGATAACTTGACTGAGAACACATTTTCATTTACAGCAACAACATGCAGAATAGTTACAAAGGAGAGGAGGGGGGATGAATGAGCCAATTGTAAGCTGGGGATGATTAGGTGGCCGTGATGGTATGAAGGCCATATTGGGAATTTAGCCAGGACACCGGGGTTAACACCCCTACTTTTACGATAAGTGCCATGGGATCTTTAGTGACCACAGAGAGTCAGGACTTCCGTTTAACGTCCTATCTGAAAGACGGCACCCTACACAGGGCAGTGTCCCCAATCTCTGATCTTGGGAATTGGGATATTTTTTAAACCAATGGAAAGGGTGCCTCCTACTTGCCTTCCAACACCACTTACAGCAGCATCTGGTCTCCCATCCAGGGACTGACCAGGACCGACCGTGCTTAGCTTCAGAAGCAAGCCAGCAGTGGGATGCAAGGTGGTATGCTGCTGGATATGGCTTGGTGATAAAAAAACTACAGCTGGAATTCCATAGATCAGATGTGGTGGGTGTCACCGAGATAGAGAGAGCCTGGAGGAACAGAACAAAAGCTTAAGTATTCCTAATTATCCTGGCATCTGGGAGACAACACCAGATGGAGGTGACCATAAGATCACAAAGTGGCTTATGGTGGCTTACGGGTGGGGGGTGAGGGTGAGGGGGGGGGGGGTTGAACCAGCTATGACTGAGCAATCTTGGTATCAGGTATAAAAGGAGCAGCAAGTCAAGACTGTTGGGTCTACGGTTTCATCATTGCAATATTTAGTCAATATAGAATAAAGATGATTGTTTGAAGAAATGACAAAGTCGCTCTCACTTGAATGGAATATTCCACCACGAGATCTATTCAGTTTGATTTTTATCCTGAAAAACTTACCAGTCCTTAACGATTACAAGCATACACATAACATGATGCAGCCACAACTATGCTTGAAAATATGAGGAGTGGTTCTAATGTGTTTTATTGGATTTGCCCCAAACATAACACTTTGTATTCAGGACAAAATGTTAATTGCTTTGCAACATTTTTGGGAGCATTACGTTTTTGCCTTGTTGTAAACAGGATGCTTGTTTTGGACAGGTTCTGTACAGGTTTCGTTCTTTCACTCTGTCAATTATGTTAGGTATTGTCGACTAATTACAATGTTGTTGATCCATCCTCAGTTTTCTCCTATCACAGCCATTAAACTCTGTAACTGTTTTAAAGTTACCATTGGCATCATGGTGAAATCCCTGAGTGGTTTCCTTCCTCTCCGGCAACTGAGTTAGAAAGGTGTGTATCACTCTACAGCCCTCACTCCCTCTTTTGCTCCTCCTCTCTACTCTCTCCCCTCTCTCTGCCCCTCCTCTCTCTCTCTCCGTCTCCTATCTATGTCTCTCTTCTCTACCATCTCGCTCCTCCCTCCTCTCTCTCTCTCCCTACAGCAGAAGGGAGTTGAGTTAGTTATACACTGCCAAGGAGGAGGCCTAATTAAAATCAATGAATATTTACTGAATGCTCGTTAAAGCGGAAGGGTGGTACTTATCTGTTTGGATTTTGAATGAAATACCTTCCATGAAATGCAAAGTGAGAGAGTTCTCACCTGACTATTGGTTTTTAAAACGTGATCGATTGATCACACCACTGTCATAGGCTATTACACAAATACACCTGAAACATACACAACACAGTCAATATTTATTTTCATTTAACTAAACCATCTCAAGAGAAATTGCTTCTTTTCGCACATTTGGAAGATGTTACCTTTCACACAAACAGAAATACACTGGTTTCCATATGTTCCCATTATGTGGCACATTCCTACACAACCTTCTTCTATCTTTATCTGAAGTCTTTATGTGGTGGCATTCCACTTCATAATCACCTGTCATAAACACTTTTCAATTTCAACTTCAAAGTCCAGCGATAGAAGAGTGCTACCATAACAACTTAAATGTTTCTGAAATGTCCCTGTAAATTCCAGTGCCATTTTGGATGGATATTTTCTGGAAACCAAAGAGTAACATTTAACCAGGCACAGCTATCATAGGGATGGATACAACTCTCTACCAGACCATGACGTTTGGTGAGACTGGGTCACAGCTGCTGTTGCTCACAACAAAAGTCACCATGACCAGTTTGTACCCTATTGTCCAAACTGGAGACATATCCAATATGTCTCATCATTAATCATCATCTCATCAGACACAGACATAGATCAAATGCTAGGTATAACAGCAGGCATAACAACCTAACAAACATATGAGTTTATTATACAGCACAAACAGATCAGAGTCACACAAATATAACCCTAATCCCTGGCAAACAGGAACTCTGGAAAAGCTAACTTAATGCTAACTTAAAGTGTCATCAAAAGTGTTCTCTCAATGCTCTCTATATCTGCTCTGTATATTTGACATTTCCAGAGTGAGGGCACAAGCTGTGTCTTTCTCTTACATTACATTATGGTCGCCCTTTTTTCCCTTCCCATGGTGCAACTGTCTCTCAGGCTGGCGCTAGGTCTTGGAGTTAGTCAAGCGAATCAAATGCTATCTGGCTGCCCAGTAGAATCCTTGGTGGGGATTTGAACGTGCACACTGAGGAAGAAGGATAAAAGCACAAACCAGGCCTGGCGGACCCAGACACTCTCCCTCTCTGACTCCATCTTATCTTCTGTCTTGAGTGGTGAGATATCTCCTTACTTTTCTCTACCTTCAACTTTGAACCGTGAACCTCTGGCCAGAGACTTCAATGTCTCTCATGGTACATTATCACAGGACAAATACTTAAAGAGTAAAGGACCAAAATACAAGAAGGTTAAGGAGTAAGGGACAGAGAAAATGCAGGATGATGTGATGTGAGACCAGGTTTGGAGATATACTGGAGCGTTGTTATGGTCTAACGCACAGTGTTCATCAGGGTAGAAGACATAAGTAGACTAGGCCATAAGTGGAGAGTACACTACCATAGAAGTAACAAGACAACTGAATGGTCTAAATATATTCTTCAAAGTGCAATTACATTCATTGTCAACGTCTTCTATGACCGAACACCTCCTCCACCCACTGCAACAAATCCCAAACACTTTCCCTTTACATTTAAGTTAACCACACATATAATTTGTGGTTACTGAGACATATTCTACTTTATTAATCAAATAAGGGACAGGAATTAGTTTGGAGTTTGTCTTTTCTCATCTTCTCTTTTTTTCTCTCTTATTCACAGCTCTGGTATTTTCCTCTGTTCCCCCTGTCAGGCAGAGAAGAGGTGAGGGAAAGAAGGAGGGAGTCTTTCTTCACCACAGGCATACCAGTGTGTGTCATTGTGAATCTTCCTCAGAGGTGACACGATGAGGCGACAGCACCTGATTAACTCTGAGCGGCATCTCATAATTATATTTTTTCAACTTTGTTCTTCCTGTCAGTCACCTAGCTGTATCCAATATGGAGGAGGAGTTGTTAAAAAATAAAGATGACCCTTTTCAAAGTGGAGTGTTACCGATAGTGTGCCGGTGTAGTCATAACATCTGTCAGGTGCAATTAAAAATTCAATATGTTGTCCTTTTAGTGGCCTGCGTTGAGATATGGTTTCTCCCTCAGCAGGTGACACCGGGGGGAATGGTCACTGTCATCCATCAACCAAGTGATCCATTGGCTCAACGTGATACGGCCCACCAATAACGTGGCTCGACTTGGCGTTGGCCACCCGCCAGCATTAACATCCTGATAAAACAGTGTCAGGGTGGTAGACGACGGCTGGTGTCCGTTACCGTGCAAATCCTCTCCCACCATCCCACCAGCCACGATGCCATCCATTATTGCTATTTGCGACTGTTTATGATTGATCAGCCATTTTGGAGAATCGCTTTGGCAGTTGTTGCTCCCTGCACTTTTTGTGATTTATGTCTTTCCAGAGTAAACAATGAGAGATGTTAGCGATTCACAGACCCAAAGGGGATGAAAACAGTGTGTAAATACACTTACTGTAACACAGTCTGTCTGTCACAGATTCATTTCCATTATCTTCCCCTGTTGAGAGACATGGTCCTGAAAGCAAATCAGTAAATTATTTAAATGGCAGCAAATTAATATCTAACTCCATACTTACAATTCAAAAGAGCCCTGTTGGTTAAAATAGACCTGGGAATTACTAAATAATTTAACTGAATTTTGGAGTGTTGAGGATAAGAAAACAAAAAAGTGTTTTTAATTGTTAGGAGATTTACTTATATGAGTCACGGAAATTATTGTTCAATTAAAGTGCTATTTCTTTTTCTTAAAAACACAAGGCAGAACCAACAAAAATATTACACAGAATATTATCACGGTGTCCTTATTAGGACTGCATACTGTAGATTAGTGACAATTTGATGTTAGGTAATATATGCATACAGTTGAGGTCAATTGGGAAACATGGTGACTCAGTCATACAGAAAGTCACTCTTCAGCTGTCATGATTGAACACAGGCCCTGAAGGTCTATCCATTGGCTCATTCAGGTCTGGCATGCTCACTTATACACTACTTATCACTCAGTCCCAGGCAGCCCTAAGAAATAGTTCTGCCATTAGTTGCCTAGTATGATTAATTCAGAAATCCATGGTCATCCAGCGACCTCACAGGTCACATCTGATGAGTCACCCCAGAAATGCGGACTAGGCCTGGGATACGCTCGCAGGGTTGTAGGGCGATCACTATGGAGGTTCACAGAAAAAGCTGTGGTGATTTGGTGAGATTTGAGGTCAGTTATGCCTATAGTGTAGTGGGGACAGCCAATAAAGACCGATTAGTTAGAGCCCCTGGAGCTAAAGGCTATGCAGTCTGCTCTTGAGTCATGCGGATGACCAAGGTTCAATATATGATCCATCACATCAGCATCAAAAAAGATGTAGGGTTAGCTGAACTGTATACTGTATATATCATTTAGCTGTGGCGATAGACCTACAATTTGGGTAACCCCTATGAGCACTAAAGGTCATGTGAACGTTTTAAAACATTTATTTCCGTGATACAGAAAGTTGCTTGAATTGTCTAGCAAAGTGTTTGCCCTACAAGAGAACTATATAAAGGTAATTTAAACCTCAGGTATCTTTACAGGACTCTAACTGAACAGTCATCTAGTGAAGTTGCAATCCTCGTGTGTTAGAGAGACTCTTTATTAACCAATTAGAAGTCTAAAAGGTCACAGCCTTGGAGGGGGAAAGATAAAAACCCAAATGGGCCCATGTTCTAATTTTGATCATCAGACTTTTTTACCTAGCAATTAAATTGAGCATGATAATAAGACGATGTGAGAGCTCTGCTCCGTTCTTCTCCCTCTCTCTATCTGAGATTTCTGCAGCGGAGTGGAGAGGGACATGGGTTTATTAACAAGGATCTGGCAACGTGTATACGTTAAGTAGCTCTTCATTATTCACTCAAAAACGAAAACGAAACTATTTCAGAAGTCAGCTAGTAAAGCTGGGAGATGTTCTACATTGCTGACGAGAACAATAGGTGCTGAAAGAACTTAAATGCTAATTTGAGAAAGTATAGCTTACTAGTGTTGAATAACGAAAGATTACAGGTACTGCATATGGATTGTTCTATAACACGAAAAATAACGGTCTTCTTTTATTTTTATTCAAGGCTTTATGTGTACTAAAATATTTTCCACAACAAACTCAAGCCCATTCAAAGAACACGTCATTTTCTATAATCGTCTCGCCTAATTCTTTGAAATATTATTCTAAAGTAAAGAATCACTGCTTATGCAACCCTTTCATGTAAATAACACGCCTGCAACAACTAACCGGCCCAAATCACAATCCTCCAAGCTTGTATTATCTCCTTTGGCACATCAAAATACCTAAATACCAGGCCTCCTGTTGTTGTGAGGCTCTAATCGACTTTATAGCTCTAAGTGTGGACTAGAAAATAAAGGATGTGCTGTTGAGGGAGGTGAATTAAGACTATTAAGTCTCACGAGTGGCTTTGATTCAGTCCACATGGAACTGTGTGCTGTGCTTCTAGATTTTCAGCATGCTACGGAGATAAGGCCACTGGGCTTTGACTGATTATTACAATGAAGAGCACATTTATTCTCTTTGTCAGAGGCGCCCCAGACCCAGTCAATGCCTTTCCATGAATCCCTATTTTCTTAAAGGGATATTTTGGGATTTTGGCACTAGCATGCTTGGATGGTAAGTTGGTGGTTGAAGATATCCCTCTAGTGGTGTGGGGGCTGTGCTTTGGGCAAAGTGGGTGGGGTTGGGTGGGCCTGTTTGTCCCTGTCCGGGGGTATCATCGGATGGGACCACAGTGTCTCCTGACCCCTGTCTCAGCCTCCAGTATTTATGCTGCAGTAGTTTATGTGTCGGGGGGCTAGGGTCAGTCTGTTATATCTGGAGTATTTCTCCAGTGTCCTGTGTGAATTTAAGTATGCTCTCTCAAATTCTCTCTTTCTCTCTTTCTTTCTTTTTCTCTCTCAGGGGACCTGAGCCCTAGGACCATGCCTCAGGACTACCTGGCATGATGACTCCTTGCTGTCCCCAGTCCACCTGGCCGTGCTGCTGCTCCAGTTTCAAATGTTCTGCCTGCGGCTATGGAACCCTGACCTGTTCACTGGACGTGCTAACTGTCACAGACCTGCTGTTTTCAACTCTCTAGAGACAGCAGGAGCGGTAGAGATACTCTGAATGATCGGCTATGAAAAGCCAACTGACATTTACTCCTGAGGTGCTGACCTGTTGCACCCTCGACAACTACTGTGATTATTATTATTTGACCATGCTGGCATTTCTGAACATTTAAACATCTTGGCCATGTTCTGTTATAATCTCCACCTGGCACAGCCAGAAGAGGACTGGCAACCCCTCATAACCTGGTTCCTCTCTAGGTTTCTTCCTAGGTTTTGGCCTTTCTAGGGAGTTTTTCCTAGCCACCGTCCTTCGACACCTGCATTGCTTGCTGTTTGGGGTTTAAGGCTACAGCACTTTGAGATATCAGCTGATGTAAGAAGGGCTATATAAATACATTTGATTTGATGTGATTTGAGATAATCATAGACTTCCAGTCTTGGCGGTTTCTTTCGACACACCGTTCACAACTAGCTCTGTTAATACAATGGATGCTCTCTGCAAAGCGTGATTTCGATGTTGTAGCTACACCGGGATTTCAGGAGGGAAAGAAAGTAGGAGAGAAAGTAATATATTGAGAGAAAAAACATCCATTTGGAATAGATCAACATCAGGGACGGATATCCTGCAAATTCCAAAGAAGAGGTATAACTTCTAAATGAGCAGCCATTTTTATTTGTGACAACAGCCAGTACACAACAACAACACAATTAACGCTTGGTATTGCCTTGTTCATAACCCAAGAAGCCTAGTATCCTACTGCTTATTAATGCCCTTTGTTTCTTTTTCAAAAATGTGTTAGAAACATCAAAGATTCGCACTCGTCTTGCTGTAGCTACAGTAAAATGTCTGACTATTTCTGCACGTCTGACTATCTCTCCTCCTGCTCCGCTCCTAAGTTACCTTGACTATAAATAGAAGAAACCCAGGAAAGCATGCAGGTTAATAAGCATCAATATCACATTGAAGAATGACAGCTATGGCAACGTGTTTATGAATCCATTCAGGCTAATGCATCATTCCAAGGAAAGGCCTTATTATCAGGCAAGGAATAAACGGGGGTTGAATGCTTTTGGCGGAAGCACACGAGTGTGGGTATGCTTTCAGGTAGCTTTCAGGTCAGGTGTAATCTGGTCATGCAGAGGCTCAAAGACAGCTCAATTAGGACATTGCGGTACTTCTCACTCCTCAAGATCAAAACCTTCAGTGACTTTGTTCCCAGGGCTCTCTCTCTCTCACTCTCTCTCACTCTCTCTGCTGGAGTAGAGTCAACCAATCGGACGGCTTGCAGACTGCAGTGAATTAGAACTGGCATCTTGCCTTCAGAGCTTTAAGGATTGCAGTCTGTAAATTGAGAGTGGGTGGGTGTCCTTCTGTGGAGTAAAAGGTAGCTGGTAGCTTTGTGATGTCTGATGTGTTAGATATGCTGTCAATTACGTGATTGATTCATTCAGTGTCACCTGCTGCTATGTTAAGAAATAAAATGTTGGCATGTTGTATTATACTTTGATTATCTTAACAACTTCATAAATTGCAGACAACTCCCTGGTTGAAAAGACAGAAAAATACTTTATTGGTGTGTCCGTCATACTCTACTCTCAGGGTCTCATATTAGTCATCTACTGAACAACAAAAACCACACACGTTATCCTGACCACAACCGTATTACTAACAGGAGGAGGCGCTGAAAGTACAATGCTCTCCAAAGGCTCTCCAGTCACGTACACAAATTGGCATTGTCACCTCGCCCTATTTATACAATGATCATCATTATTAACATTTAAAAGGTGACCCGTTGTCTTAGCACAAGCTCCTTTATGGGATTCCTGTTTGTTTTATTTCCCATCTTCCTCTCCTGCTCTAGACTTTGTCTCTGTGGGCCTGGAAGGTGAATTTGGTTCTTGCCCTGCAGATATTTTCAGATGGGCAAATGCAAACAACGGCTCCGTTCCCTGGCCTGAAAGGAAAAGGGGGATACCTAGTTTGGCCCAACGCTCTAACCAGGTTGGTTCGGTCTGACTGAAGTTTCAGATCTAAATAACAAAAAAAACTCTAAATACACTGCAGTCTTGTTAAGACAAAATCATCTATACATTAGGGACAATTTAGGGAAGATTTGTTGAATTAGGATAAATGGAATAAAAGAGATGTTTAAATACATACGAGTAATTACTTTTTTGTAAATTGTAACACTATAAATGGTCCCTTTTTTATGCATTTTACATGTACCTCAGTGTGTTTGACAAAGGAGACTTGTCAACCGGAATGCAGGAAGCCGAAATAAATGAATGTACATTGAGGGAATCAATTAAACAGAAGCACTGGACCGTGGAGGAAACTAAATGCACGTAGCGCAAACTCTCAGCATTGCAGATATATATTCTCATTTGCCCATAAACTGAAACACCCTAGCAATAACTTCCAAAATCAATGTTGATTTAAGACGACATATTACTGACAACAACAAAACTACTTTTCCAATTATTCAATGTTGGAGTGCAGAGTAGAATCTTTGGGACATTATATATTGGAGTAAGGAAGCATTGGCTTTTGCTGTCATTGCTACTTCATATTTTGGTCGAATTCAGCAAAATAATAAAAATGCCCCTCCTATGATTACATTTCTGAGAATCAAAACCTGCAACCAGTCAAATATTAACCTTATATAATCCTATAACGCTTTTGCAAGACAACTGCTTGCAAGCCTACCTCATCCATATGCCAAAGCCATGAAACCAGCCAGTGAAACCAGGCAGAGTTTAAAATAATAAGACCATAAAACCTTTATTGACATTGCTTCCTATATGGTACATTAAGGCAGGGTCCCAACCATCCCCCCAGTTGGCTTTCAAAACACAATGCATCCATGCACTTCACAATATTATTGCAGAAACTACTTTGAGCAGAGGCACATCATAAGAAACATTCTGGACTAATCTCAATAAAAAAAATTGACCCCGGTCTGTACTTTGAGAAGTGGGCAAATATCTTGATTTCATTGTAAATGAAAGGAATTTAAAAAGCACGTTGCCAATCGCAGTAAAGACATGTTTCCTGACAGTATTGCCTAAACATTTACCTCTCGTTTACAGACTTGTATGTAACCATAAATAGTACCGTTGATCTGTCACGATACAACGGGATGCGTGAGATCATTAGTTCCGGTGCTTGGGTTTTAGATCACTGGTTATTTTAGAACAAATCAGGATCTCGCTTATGTTATCAACTTTCAAATTTCGGAAGGGGAGGGGACAATTTTCCCATAGACTTGCCGATAACTTGAGAGAAGAGAGTGGGTGGAGCTCTTCATTCCGGTTCTCATCCTCATTCTATTGCTTCTCTTAACACATATGGACTCAGAACTTAATCGAGCATCTGACCAATTATGATAGACTTTAGTTCTGGGTTAACCTGAGGTTACCTAAACCCAAACCAAGACCCCCCGACAGTTTCCTTATGTCCTTTGGATGATATAGCTCGTCTGCACATCTCTTCACCAAAGGTTATCTGGTCAATTGAAAAGTTCTAATCTCTATCTGAGGTTTCATGATTAACTCAGAGGCATGAACCTCTTATCTGAAATGTGAACGATAAAGGTGACTAAGAGGTATTTGTCAAGGGTTCTTCTGGCGGCCTTGGCCTTTTAGACGCCTTTAACACACGCCTACCTCCCGTCACCCTTTCAACCTCAGCCTGCCATGTGAAGACTGTAGGCTCATCGTTAGCTCTGTATTCAGCCAGCTCTCATGGAGGTAGTGGACACAACTCACACACTCCGAGTTTCACATTCACACATGCATGTAAGACATTGGCAGTATTTCCTCACACAATCTAACTAAACGGTGCATCTCAACAAAATGTCAAATAAATAAATACATCTCTCTCTCTCTCTCTCTCTCTCTCTCACCACTACAACAACATGCACACATATATAATACACCACACTCTCTCCAGATCAATTCTCCTGAATGGTTGGTCTGGGCCCTTCTAGCTGACTAATGGTGTCGGCAAATATGGTGACTTACCGGCTGCCACTTCGTCACAAATGACCCACGTTGTCAATCCTAATGTCCACCACCTGTCATCACAGACACCACCCTGCTCAATGCTGTGGGTGACCCCCCGTACTGTTTCTGGCTACAAATGTGGGACAGATGTCTCTTAAACAGCAGACAGCTGCATCTCGATGTGTTGGCTTAGCCAGTGAATCTTTACAAATGACCCCTAAGGAGCTATTTGGGAAAGAGGGGATGATTCGCAGTCTATAAAATGATTCGCAGTCGATAAAATCCAGATTGATTATTGATTCTGTTTTTGAAAACAATCGGCAACCTCATTGAGATTGTTTTTTTCTCGTCCCTAATAAAAGCTGCAATCATTTTTTTATAGGCAATTCGCCCTGAGTGAGTTTGTGAAACAAAGGCCCAGACAGAGAATTTCTTCCATTCTTTCATGCCTGGGTATTTCAATATGTCACCCATAGCTCCCCTATCCATCCATCACATTTCACTGTGGGCTAGACAGCTGTCCAGGGCTAACGCATACTCACAGTCCAGCAGTCGGTCAAATTGAATGTAATGCCATAATTCCTTAGCAGTCAAGGTGGGCAAACAGAAGGTGTGTGTGTGTTGGTGCTTGCATGCAGGGATGTTGTGTGTGTGTGTGTGTGTGTGTGTGTGTGTGTGTGTGTGTGTGTGTGTGTGTGTGTGTGTCCAACAAGCTGTTCTCACCATCCCCAGTGAGAAGTCAATGTTTCCAGCATGAATGTGAATGTTCATGGCACATCATTTTGTGGTCAGGAAAAAGTAATGGCCCGAATCATGGTACAGTTTATACAGTGCATTTGGAAAGTATTCAGACCCCTTGACTCTTTCCACACTTTGTTACATTACAGCATTATTTTAAATTGATTAAATCATTTTTTCCCCTCATCAATCTACACACAATACCCCATAATGACAAAGTAAAAACAGGTTTTTAGACATTTTAGCAAATGTAATCAAATAAAAACTGATATCACATAACATAAGTATTCATACCCTTTACTTCGTACTTTGTTGAAGCACCTTTGGCAAGTCTTCTTGGGTATGATGCTATAAGCTTGGCACACCTGTATTTGGGGAGTTTCTCCCATTCTTCTCTGCAGATCCTCTCAAGCTCTGTCAGGTTGAATTGGGTGCGTTGCTGCAGATCTATTTTTAGGTCTCTCCAGAGATTTTCGATCAGGTTAAAGTCTGGGCCCTGGCTGGCCCACTCAAGGACATTCAGAGATTTGTCCCAAAGCCACTCCTGTG
This sequence comes from Oncorhynchus tshawytscha, assembly GCF_018296145.1. Classification (NCBI taxonomy): domain Eukaryota; kingdom Metazoa; phylum Chordata; class Actinopteri; order Salmoniformes; family Salmonidae; genus Oncorhynchus; species Oncorhynchus tshawytscha. The sequence continues at coordinate 13,974,485 of NC_056460.1, forward strand.
TTGTCTTGGCTGTGTGCTTAGGGTTCTTGTCCTGTTGGAAAGTGAACCTTCACCCCAGTCTGAGGTCTTGAGAGCTCTGGAGCAGGTTTTCATCAAGGATCTCGCTGTACTTTTCTCCGTTCATCTTTCCCTCGATCCTGACTAGTCTCCCAGTCTCTTCTGCTGAAAAGCATCCCCAGAGCAAGATGCTGCCACCACCATGCTTGACCGTAGGGATTGTGCCAGGTTTTCTCTAGATATGACGTTTGGCATTCAGGCCAAAGAGTTCAATCTTGGTTTCATCAAACAAGAGAATGTTGTATATCATGGTTTGAGAGTGCCTTTTACTGAGGAGTGGCTTCCGTCTTGTCACTCTACCATAAAGGCCTGATGTTCCTGCGTGTGTACAATTTCGATACACCCACAATAACATCTGCTAAACATGTGTACGTGACAAATACATTTAATTTGATTGGTGGAATACTGCAGAGATGGTTGTCCTTTTGGAAGGTTCTCCCATCTCCACAGAGAAAATCTGGAGCCCTGTCAGAGTGACCACCGGGTTCTTGGTCACCTCCCTCGATTGCTCAGTTTGGCCGAGCGGCCAGCTCTAGGAAGAGTCTTGGTGTTTCCAAACTTCTTCCATTTAAGAATGATGGAGGCCACTGTGATCTGTCCATTCTGCAGAATTTTGTTGGTACCCTTCCCCAGATCTGTGCCTCGACACAATCCTGTCTTGGAGCGCTAAAGACAATTCCTTTGACCTCACAGATTGGTTTTTGCTCTGACATGCACTGTCAACTGTGGGACCTTATATAAGCAGGTGTGTGCCTTTCCAAATCATGTCCAATTAATTGAATTTACCACAGGTGGACTCCAATCATGTTGTGGAAACATCTCAAGGATGATCAATGGAAACAGGATGCACCTGAGCTCATTTCCAAGTCTCATAGCAAAGGGACTGAATACTTGTGTAAATAAATCAGATCAAATGATACTTGTCACACGAATACAACCGGTGTAGAAGTTACAGTGAAATGCTTACTTACAAGCCATCAACCAACAATGTAGTTTCAAAAAATACCCCCAGCAGCAGTAAATAACAATAGCGGGGCTATATACAGAGGGTACCGGTACAGAGTCAATGCGCGGGGGCACCGGTGTTGAGGTAATTGAGGTAATATGTACAGTATATGTAGGTTGAGTTATTAAAGTGACTATGCATAGATAATAACAAAGTTTAGCAGCAGCGTTCCGGGGGGCATTGCAAATAGTTTGGGTAGCCATTTGATTAGATGTTCAGTAGTCTTGTGGCTTGGGGTATAAGCTGTTTAGAAGCCTCTTGGACCTAGACTTGGCACTCCGATACCGCTTGCTGTGCGGTAGCAGAGAGAACAGTCTATGACTAGGGTGGCTGGAATCTTTGGCAATTTTTAGGGCCTTCCTCCGACACCGCCTGGGATAGAGGTCCTGGATGGCAGGAAGCTTGGCCCCGGTGATGTACTGGGCCGTACGCACTACCATCTATAGTATTTGCCATACAAGAACCCATGCCAAATCTTTTCAGTCTCCTGAGGGGGAATAGGTTTTGTCGTGCCCTCTTCACGACTGTCTTGGTGTGCTTGGACAATGTTAGTTTGTTGGTGATAAGGATGCCAAGGAACTTGATAAGGTATCTGTTTTTCATTTGTAATACATTTATAAAACAATTATAAACACCTGTGTTCGCTTTGTCATTATGGGGTTTCTACTTTCGGAATGCACTATAGATATCAGCTGTTGTTAGTTTTAAGTCAATGGAATCGCTAAGGGGTGAATAGCCTCCGCTGGCAAAGTGACTGACAGTGATTGGCACGACATGGAAATCCTTTTACTGTCATTTCCCAGCAGTACAATTGCCAGACGTCCTTATTCCTACCATCTCTTCTCCTCCACCATCCCTCTCTAGCTGCCTGCAGGGGTCCTCAGGAAAACACATGTTCAATGACGTGGTAAAACACAAAGCTACATGCTATTTCAAGGCTATTCAGGTTGTGTGTGTGTGTGTGTGTGTTTCTGTGTGTGTGTGTGTGTGTGTGTGTGTGTGTGTGTGTGTGTGTGTGTGTGTGTGTGTGTGTGTGTGTGTGTGTGTGTGTGTGTGTGTGTGTGTGTGTGTGTGTGTGTGTATGTGTGTTTCTGTGTGTGTGTGTGTGTGTGTTTCTCTGTGTGTGTGTGTGTGTGTGTGTGTGAGCGACTGTTTGGTTTATGGCTTCTCTGATTGGGTTGGATTTGAATGAGGCCATTGTTTTCCCACATGGGGGGTTGCCACAGTCCCCTCCTCATGAAGATTGCCTTGTTAACCCACTCAGTGACTGAGTACAGGATTGCACTTTATTTAATGTATGTTGGCAGCTCTCCAACAATGTATTTTTTACATTACGGTGAGTTGTGAGCTCTGCCAGTGTAGCCACCACTCCAATCTCTTTCTATTATGGCTTCCCTCCTCCCTGCCTCGTACCGACTCTCATCCCCATCATTACACTGTGATGAACTTCTGATGACGATCATCCTCATTTTCTGTCACTGAGGATTTGAGAGGCCTGATGAACACAAATGTTGACAAAATTATACATTGTAACATGCTCCAAATGAATGGAGTGATGAGAATTTTTTTTTTTGTCATTCCTCTTTTACAATCTAATGTGGCCATTCCCATGACGTTCCTAAATAATCAACATGTGTTCTCCCATGAGTTTTGAGGGTACACACGGTCCATTTCTATTGTAGCCTTTGGTTAAATGCTTTAGCCAAACAAAAATCACATGTATCTCTATTACAGTACCTGGAACATTACTTTAAAAACATTATCATACAGGACACACCGCCAACATTATCCATATAGGAAAGAAAATGGTCCCGTGTAAAATGTATGAGAAACATAGCTAAGTAGGCTACACATGAATTAGAAGTTTTGACAAGGACAGACAATTTCACATTGTAATTGTTTCAGCTGGTGTGTGAATCTACTTTAGATTCAGAACGGTGCTGTGCAGACAGAATTGAATTCCTCATCGTTTACTGCCCTGTTTATCATGCAAAGGCACAATACAAAGAGACAGCAAGTCGGGACAATGAATATAGAATACATCGGAAATATTTGCACAACTAATTACCTCCAAATGGCTTCCGGTAAACAAAACGACAAGCTCCCGCAATATCACCACCAGGTAATGGCCAAAACATTGTCTCCCCCAACACTATAATGATTTAATTCACAACCAATTTAATGAAAATGGTTTTAGAAACCAGTGACAAATGATTGATATTTCAAATGATTGTATTTGAAATAGCTTGGAGGGAAAATAATTGTACACAGAAGAAGTGTTGCTGCCTAGCAATCACGGACGGAACAGATGTTTTTTGAAATGTGACGTGGGTACAAGTTCACAGGAGTTTTTTCTTTTAGGACTTTTAGGACAGTACTAGAAGTGCTAGTACTGTATCTAAACACGTATACCTACCTGAGGTAAAACAACAATCATTAAGTACCTCTGAAGGCACAAAAAGATCTGGTGATTTATTCCTACTAATGTTTTATTAATACAGATGTCTGCCTGAGGGGGAAACGTTGCCTTTTCTCACCGCCACACTTCCATTTGAAGATATCAATCACTCTAACTCACTCTCTAATGACACCTCATCAAGCCTGACGGACTACAAGCTCCTACCAGCTTCTAGGCTGAACTTTAGTCTGAAGGTCAAATTCAGATCAGAAACTGCTGATGGAAAGTAAAAGGCAGTACAGTTACAGTGATTAAGGACATGTAACATGATGCTCAATATGATATCTGATAGGCAGTCTTATTAATCTTGAATGTCAATCATGTTGTTTTGTGAGGTGTTCTAAGGTACTTAGGTATGAATATGTTCCTTATTAATGAAACAACAGTCTTAATACAGTCTCAAGAGAATAGACTGAACGTTTTATATAGTCCTATTAACAGCGAGTCCCAATCGTGTTGTTTTCAGAGTTATAAACTATTAACATGTTCTCAAATCTCTACCTTTTAAGACAGCAGAGAGGGGATGGATGACCTTATGTTCATCCAAGTATATGTTATCACATGACGACAGTTAACAGTCACAGAACATGGATTCATAATAGCTATGTGCAGGTAACAAGACTATTTCAGAAACAAACTATCTCTGATTCCAACTCCCCCTCCATTTTTAGATTCCCAGTCCCAGTAAAATTACACAACCCCCATCTGCTCAGGCAATTTAAATTCCTCTTAAATTTCACTATGGACAGACTAGCAGAACTCCATGGTAACAGAACCATCCTGGTCATTTATATTAATTGTAACACCCTGCCTACCCCCATACCACCAGCACATCACAAAAGGGGTATTCAGACAAATCCAATCTGGCAACCTTCCACTGGTCAGGTTCACTCTGCTGGACCAGAGGCTAGGAAAACAGAACACTGACCAAGGCAGCAAAACTTGACCACTCTTGCCACAGTGGGCGGTTGACGGGGAGAGTTCAGGACTATATGAGGAAAGAGGTTGTGAACCCACCGTCAAGTACTAAATGGTTCATTCCAACTCTATTCTGCAGCTAAAACAGCACCGCGAGGGAAGAGAGTCAGAGTTGACACCATTAACAACATAACAAGCTCCAGTGCCTCTCGGTAAAACGAATGAAATCATGAAGATGTGATTTTATATGACTTATTTCTTCACTTCCTTTGCTTCTAACCTCGACACAATCCAACATCCTTCCTGCCTCGGCTCATGGCTCCGCTGGTTTTCACTCATGTTAGGTGTGTGCCATATGGTGTCCCCGGCAAAATACTTATTCTCATCCTCCCATATCTAACCTTTTTCTCTCTCTCTCTTCCCCCTGTACTTTTGGCCTTTGATAAGAAACGCTTGGCGAGCCACCTGGAAAACGACTGGCCTCTTTATTAAATCCAAAATTAAAGGGCAACTCCACCACTTTCAATGTCATTTTCATTATCTACCGCACAATACCAAGTGAAATGTCTTGCCCTCCCTTGATCTACAAATACATCATTTGATGTAAAACATTATTCTTTGCATGTGTTTGCCATGTTATGAATTATTAAAACCCCTTATCGACTATCGATTAACGACTACTCCAAATAATTAAGAAAGTCAGAGGGTATTAAGCCTGGCAGTAAAATCACCTTCTGTCATTACTCCTTGATATTATCTCATTTTACGAACAAGGAAGGAGTCATTGAGATATTTGGAAAAACACTTTGTCTGTCTACTTAGTGTGTATCCTCGTCTGATGTCCATACGTCACAGACAATCACTGTTTCACAAAGAGACCGTCTGGGACTCTCCTCTATCATCATGTATTCTTATCCAGGGTCCAACAATGACTAGCCAAGATACAGTAATCTGACTTAGTTTTTTAGTTTGTTTACCCTTTGTCTTTATTCACTTCTTCAAAGCAGAATCTGTTGTACTGTAGATGCCTGGTTGGATTCCAATTACAAAGTGTGATGATGCGTAACGTAATTATTTGAATAATTAGGGTTTCGTAATGACAGATGTGGTGATGAGGGTTGAGTTTGTTTAGTTATTTAAATGTCCATTACATCATAACAGCACTCAACATTTCCATGTTTTATAACTAAGGGGGTATGATGCAGTATGAAGGATAGATTATTCTCTTTTTATGTCTAATGGCATTACCCCTAAGCCCATACTATCCACAAAACACCCATTCAATCTCCCATGATCGCCTAATTTAAATGTCACTGGTATTCTAGTCTGGAAACACAGCAAAGAAAGTTACACTGAAAAACGCATTATGTACATTCAACTAGATGGAGAAATAGATGAAAGGCAATGGAAAAATAATTTAAGACACCTCATGAGACCTTTCTGAGACACTTGCTTCTCTTTAGCCTCAAAGTAGAATAAACAGACAAAATCCAAGACAAAATCAAAACAGTTTAGTTAAAAGACTTTTGTGTTAAAGTCAAATGAAGGAGAAAGACACAATCCCTCTCATGTACCTCATTACTGGGATCAGGAGCGTTCTTTACCCGACTTAGCTAGACCCATCAGCTGTCAAACACCTGCTTTCCATGTCTGCGAGACAGAGACAGAAAGACAGGAGCGCCTTAAGAGGGCAAGTGCAACCAGTCAGTGTGACTGCGAGACTGCAACACTTCCAAAGCAGCTGACATCAATATGAATAGGATGCATCACAACGAGTACGATCACAACCTGAGACAAACCTTGCTGGGTTTTTAAAAATTCCTTTTTTACCTGATCTGATATCTCCCAGGTCCTAATTAGTTTTACTCTTGGTGAGTGTCCCTTGTTAGTTGGGGTATAATTGTGACTTGTCACTCAAGCTAACACCTGTCCCACAGGAGGTTTAAGGGATATGATCCGCTCTGTCATTTAGTCAATTGCATTGATCATTCTCTCATGTCAATGTGGACCTTGATGGTTCTATCATACCTCAGTGCACCCTCCCTAACTTTTCTCAGTGCCTGTTTAAAAGGAAAATGAATAACGAATGTCATTTTAAGATTGTGAAGATTATGACCAATAATATAATATGCCCTGATAATAATGTTAAAGTTAACAAATATCATCTATTTATGACCATCTGATGACCGATTCATTTTCTAAAAAATTGGTCTATTTTTGCAGAATATTTTGCTGGTAGGAACAAGGGTGCGAATTGTCTGAAGAGTAAATTATATTCTCATCCCTGCGGCTCTCCCTTGTTCCACCAAGCAAGATTTCTCCCAGCTAATCTCCTCATTGACTAGGCTTATAAACAATGACGTATTCAACAGACATCTCTCCCCCTTCTAGAGTGAAATGGTTGAACTTAGCCCTGAGCACTTCATGCTTCAACAATTTGGGAACTATCTCTGTTTTGGCAACCTAGCAGAAGAAGGGGTGAAAAAAAGTTGTCCATCTTGCAGGACTGTGTTTTTCCTATTTAGTTTCCCAGTCTACTGCTACATTGCCTTGCAAAAGTATTCATCCCCCTTGGCGTTTTTTCCTATTTTGTTGCATTACAACCTGTAATTGAAATGGATTTTTATTTGGATTTCATGTAATGGACACACAAAATAGTCCAAATTGGTGAAGTGAAATGGAAAAAATTACTTCTTTAAAAAAATTCTACAAAAGGAAAAACGTAAAAGTGGTGTGTGATATGTATTCACCCCCTTAGCTATGATGAGATGAGATCTGGTGCAACCAATTACCTTCAGAAGTCACATAATTAGTTAAATAAAGTCCACCTGTGTCCAATCTAAGTGTCACATGATCTGTCACATGATCTCAGTATATATACACCTGTTCTGAAAGGCCCCAGAGTTTGCAGCAGCACTAAACAAGGGGCACCACCAAGCAAGCGGCACCATGAAGACCAAGGAGCTCTCCAAACAGGTCAGGGACAAAGTTGTGGAGAAGTACAGATCAGGGTTGGGTTTTAAAAAATATCAGAAACTTTGAACATCCCATGGAGGACGATTATTTAAAAACATAGAAAGAATAAGGAATCACAACAAATCTGCCAAGAGAGGGCCGCCCACCAAAACTCACAGACCAGGCAAGAAGGGCATGAATCAGAGAGGCAACAAAGAGACCAAAGATAACCCTGAAGTAGCTGCAAAACTCCACAGCGGAGATTGGAGTATCTGTCCATAGGACCACTTTAAGCCGTACACTCCAGAGAGTGGCCAGAAAAAGCCATTGCTTAAAGAAATAAAGAAGCAAACACATTTGTTGTTCGCCAAAAGGCATGTGGGAGACTCCCCAAACATATGGAAGAAGGTCCTCTGGTCACATGAGACTAAAATTGAGCTTTTTGGCCATCAAGAAAAATGCTATGTCTGGCGCGAACCCAACATCTTTCATCACGCCGAGAATACCATCCCCACAGTGAAGCAGGGTGGTGGCAGCATCATGCTGTGGGGATGTTTTCCATTGGCAGGGACTGGGAAACTGGTCAGAATTGAAGGAATGATGAATAGCGCTAAAAACAGGGAAATTCTTGAGGGAAACCTGTTTCAATCTTCCAGACATTTGAGACTGGGACGGAGGTTCAGCTTCCAGCAGGACAATGACTCTAAGCATGCTACTAAAGAAACACTCGAGTGGTTTAAGGGGAAACATTTAAATGTCTTGGAATGGCCTAGTCAAAGCCCAGACATCAATCCAATTGAGAATCTGTGATATGACTTAAGGATTGCTGTACACCAGCAGAACCCATTCGACTTGAAGGAGCTGGAGAAGTTGCGCCTTGAAGAATGGGCAAAAATCCCAGTGGCTAGATGTTCCAAGCTTATAGAGACATGCCCTAAGAGACTTGCAGGTGTAATTGTTGAAAAGGTGGCTATTTATGCACACTCAAGTTCTGTTTTTTGTGTTATTTCTTGTTTGTGTCACAATAAAAAATATTTAGCATCCCCCCCAACAATCTATTTTAATTCTAGGTTATAAGGTAACAAAATAGGAAAAATGCCAAGGGGGGAGGGTGAAAACTTTTGCAAGTCACTGTATATGAGTTAAATGTGACTGAAAGAGATGAGGACAGGGCTACAACAGGGACCCAATTCATATGGCTCACCCTAGGTGAATTGATCTCATATTTAACCACCACAAAATTAACGTAGCTTGACAATATGAACTCGCTGTGTGAACATGCAGAGTAAATACAACAAACGACTGACAGGGCTCATTTACAAATGCCCTTTCATTTTTTCACTCGTTCAGTGCACGTATATTACAGCAGCAAATCCCCACGTGAGAAGTCACCAACTGTCTGGAACTGTGGAAAAACAGGTCCTACTCAACAACTGTGTGTGAAACAGTAATAGAATTAATGTTTGCATTCCTTTGTTGTTACTCTTGCTGTTGTTACTGTGGAAGCACTCTGGGAATCGCTCAAGATGGTTGTTTTCAATAGAGGTTTTCTACTGCTACTTTAAATGTTTTTTACTTATTTTGCACTAGGTGAACTTGCATGCAGTGTCATGAAATCTCAGTGATTGAATTGCCATTCATCACTTTAATACTGGGGGGACATAGGCGGACATAGGGGACATTTTGCTCTCAATTTCCCTCTGTGGTGCAGATCTCTGAACCCGACAGTAGGCTAAATGCAGGCCTGCTCTCCTCTCCACTCTTCCAATGGCATTCACTTCATCTGGCCTCCTGGAGATTATTGCTCTGTTCATTAACCTCAGTACACTGGCATACCCCAGAGCTCTGTTCTCAGCCCTGTTTTTTCTCACTCGACACCCACTCACTGGGACATCTCACTGCCTTTCCCAGTTTCCTCCTATCACTCCTATGCAGATGATACTTGTGTACTTCTTCAACATGTTTCATTTTTCCGCTCTCTGTTTTTCCCTCTGTCCTTCTATCATGCTGGTCACAGACTCTCCTACTATTCGTCTTTGCCAACCACCTGAGGGTGTCCTCCACCTCCTTGCTGTCCTCTCTTTCTCACATGAAACCACATTTACATCCTCTCTGAGTAGTTTATCCCTTCCCCTTTACTCCTTAGTCAATTTGAAAGAGTGAATCTTGTGTTAACGCATTAAATATCACAAAATACTATCTCCATCCAGAGTAAAAAATTACCTTAAACCCACTCTATATTTCTCCAGTGCTACACACATCAAAACACATTCTTAGAAGTCTCTTTACAAGCTCAGACACATTTAAGGTTCTTGAGACGTGTCCTGCCAACATACATTATATGTTTGTTTTAATGATCAGAAGATTCAGAGAAGGATAAACTTAATTCATTACATTTAGACTTTGGAGACAACATCGAGACAACATCAAGGGCGGGTTTAGCTTGCATGTCTATGGTCTTACGCAGCCTTACACTCCCGAGTCAATTCTACAATGTAATCTGAGAGAGATATGAAACCAAGCCCTTCCATACACCAACTTTCTGTCACTGTCGGCTTCCTGCCCAAACCATGTCAGGAACATGGAGAGAAAGGCTTTGGGAGCTCCATGCCTCTGGCAAACTGGGAGCCATGGCATTTCAACATGTATTCCCCTGAAAGGTAATTCATTGGATTTAGGAACAGATGGTGTGAGCCGTTTACCAAGGGGTTTGAAATGGGAATGTCAATGCATTCTGTTTTCCCTGTCATATTAGGCAAAAGTGGAATCGACAGAGACATAATGAACTCTAAGTACACAGACGTACACTTTTTGTGTCATTCTCAATCTTTTGTAAGTTGAGAGTTGTGATCATTTTGCATAATCAGAGTTCTTCAGTAAATAGTCTCAAGCAACCCCCTGTAATGCTCTTTATGTAACAGTATAACTTTAGACCGTCCCCTCGCCCATACCTGGGCGCGAACCAGGGACCCTCTGCACACATCAACAACAGTCACCCCTCGAAGCATCATTACCCATCGCTCCACAAAAGCCACAGCCCTTGCAGAGCAAGGGGAACCACTACTTCAAGGTCTCAGAGCAAGTGACGGCACTGACTGAAACGCTATTTAGCTTGCACCGCTAACTAAGCTAGCCATTTCACATCCGTTACACTCACCCCCCTTTTGACCTTCCTCCTTTTCTGCAGCAACCAGTGATCCGGGTCAACGCACCAATGTAAAAGTATAACTTTAGACCGTCCCCTCACCCATACCCGGGCGCGAACCAGGGACCCTCTGCACACATCAACAACAGTCACCCCTCGAAGCATCGTTACCCATCGCTCCACAAAAGCTGCGGCCCTTGCAGAGCAAGGGGAACCACTAATTCAAGGTCTCAGAGCAAGTGACGTCACCGACTGAAAAGCTATTTAGCTCGCACCGCTAACTTAGCTAGCCGTTTCACATCCATTACATTTACTCATATATTGATCATATTAGCATAGTCATTAATTTGAGAATTTTGAAGACAACATATCTATCTCTACACACATAGATGTTAACTGTTTAGCTTCATATCTCTCATGAGTTGTAGTAATTTCACATCACCCTTGTTCTCCAGTAGAGAATCTCAAAGACACTGGATCTTTAGTGTAGCTCTAGTAGGACAATTCCGGCTGAACTTCTCAGAGTCAAATGGAGCAGAAACTACAGGACTGTCCGTTTGTGTCCCATTTTAATGAAGTGACTAGACATTGCCTTCAGCTTGAATGTGAGTAGAGCAGTAATGAATCCATTACGTTCACAAAAAACTGCTGAGATCCAAGGCTCTTCCTCTCAGTGTGTAAGAGCACTGTAATTTGTGGTTATACAAAGGAGATGAGAGAATGACTCAAAATGTATTGTGAATTAAAATCCATGGGGGTCATATGTTGAAGGCATTCAATGGCTGATGAGTGTATCATTTATTATTTTAAAAAGGCTGTTTAATAAAATACATATTAAATGTACTTTCTTTAACAGCACAATAGGCCTTGGCAAAACATTAACCCATTTCAACAAGTTAATTGATTCCTTCAGTACCTTCTCCATCCAAAAGAGCAAGACAATGTCACATCACATTTTTCTAATGTCAAAACACTTTTATTGACATTCTTTCCTCAGGTATCCTTCTTCACTTCTAACAACACTAGTCCTATCCAGGCAACAACCTTGAACCCCGGCCCACTCTCTCCCTCTCTATCAGCTCCTATCATATCCTCACCATTGTGCTTTAGTTGGTGTTCCCACACTTTTGTCATAGCCAATGTGGTCTTCTCTCCGCATCCTCAGACTTCTTTTGCTTTTCACACCTCTGTTTCCAGCTCCCACTCTCAGGATCCCCCCGGCCGGTTGAAAGCCGGCAGACGGGCTGCATTCCCACCGAAATCGAGAGATCCAAACAAGACATCACTCCAGCTCCCCTCATCATCCCTCCTTCATCACACACCTCAACCCTTAAATCCTCACATTTTCTCCCAACTCTTACATAATATGAACCATCAATACCCGTCGGAGGTGCAATCCAATTTGTTCTCTTCTTTCTCATCTCTCCAACCGTCTCCTCTCCCCTGTTACCTCCATCCCACCACCTGCTCCACTTCCATCTCCCCTCTCTCCACTTGTTTTTCACGTTCTGATGATGATTCACTGCAGCAATGACTATTATTCACATTCTTTGGCTCCAGAAATGATCGTTCCTGCACCACTTTGTGCAATTTTTCAACTGACTCTTGCCTGTCAGAGCTTTAACCCATGGCCCTCCACAGTGTTTTTTTGGCATATAGTGTTCCCCATGTTTCACCATTCATAGTTGGTATTGTGAACTGAAACTCTGACTATGAAAAAAAAAGCTTATTCGGGGTACTAATGAACTTGACATCTGGCTGATCTTCCACAGATGATTTAGGGAAAACTATAATTATTCAACAGATTTGAAGTAGGTCGGATTTTAAAGTTGTCTTAACGACTTGTTGACAACATTTGTCCTTTAGATCAAGTTTGTCAGGATGACATGAGAATCCTTACCATGTGAGTACGGGACTCCTGTGGATATCTTAAATGTTATTATTTTTCACAAACTAGAGCGACGCAGGGGACTTTCTCCCCATGCCTAATTACAGTGCATTGTGGGATTTTCTTTAATCTTGAAGGAAAACAGATGGCAACAGAAGTGATGTGTTTACAACTAAATGGCCCATGAACATTGTGTCCTGACCACTTAGGACCGCATTCCTAAAACAGAAAAATCTTCACTCTGTCTATTAATGTTTTTCTCTTCAAAACCTCCTGTGGGGAATTATTCTAGGTTTGAGGAGAGAAGTAATAGGCTTAGGATGGCAATGTCAACCTTCTCTCAATTATTTAGTTGATGATTAGATAAGTCATGTCCTTTTTGGTTTCAGGGTTATATTCTGTGGCAAAGCATATTAAAATGAACATGTGGACAAATAGCTGTGAGGAGATGACTGTCACTGCAATTCTCTCATTTACGAATGGAGTCCATCAACTGCTTGTCAGCGAGAGGTTTCAGTGGCAAATTCTCCACGATGGTCAGCCAATCATAACACACTACTCCAGCTCATTGTGACATGCTCTGACATTATCAATACGTGATGAGGTAATGTTAATTGTCGGTTTGTAATTGCTTAAAAGAAACCCGGGACGGTCGACACATGAGATACATAGTAATGAGACAATACTGCTAGATGTTTAAAGGAAAGATGGAAGCCGTCTCCACGATGGTGAGCCTTGTGTGCTTAAAAACCCTTTAACCCTAGTTTTGAGAATTGATGCATCGACGCGTGCAATGTCTGCTGATGGCTTTGCTTATACAACATTGAAGCACCCATTAAAGCTCAACTAATGTGTGTGTTTAATTCATTTACATGGTTGGAAAACATTAGCAATTAGCATGACATGGCACTGAACACCGTAACCTGCCTCGTCCCTCATGACGTACTCTTCTGAGATCCCGGAGTACGTTAACGTGGCCGAATATTATTCCAAAATAAAAGTTCTGCTTCAAACCTACCAATCGAGAGCTGTGTTCTGTTTTCATTGTTTTGAATTTGAATTTGCATAACGTTACACAGAGGGTTGCGGTGTAGGCGGTGTAGCACATGACAGTACAGTGTTGTAAACTGTCTGAGAGACCTTGTGGTTTCTCTTGCCTCGATCCTCTTGTCACACATTGTGTTTTATGATGGAATATGATGACTGTGATTCAGAGACAAGATGTTTTACTTTACAAGCATTAAAGAGAGACAATGCGATTGCATGACAAGGGATACCTGGGTAACATGTACAGTTAACCCTTGGACATAAAAATGTCTTGCAAAATATCTTTCACAATCTAAGAATTGAATCGGATGGTATAATTAACACTTGGCGACTGGACATTTTTGTCACTGCAGATTGACACCTGGTGCCATTATCAGTGCTCTGCTTTTTAGGGGTAAGAGTATAGGGGGAGTGTAATTTGAAATGCTACCAAACATTCTCTATGACTCTCTGTGCAAAACATGGACCCGTGACACAGGACAGCATCATCATAGTTGGCCCTCCTGGATACTGTAATCTGTGAAGCACTTTCTACCCTACTTGGCAATTAAGCAAGCGAGGGAGCGAGCGATAAATAGATACAGAGAGAGAGAGAGAGGTACAGAGAGATACAGAGAGAGATATAGAGAAAGAGAGAGAGATCTGCTTGGGACAACAGACTGACAACAGGGGTCAAACTGTACCACCAGACCGTCTCTCTCTCTGTAGAGCTTCCCTTCCACCGTCAAATCAAATCAACTGGGTACCAACTGGGCTCCAAACTCAAAGGTCCAGCCCTTCACAGCTACTGTCACTTTGGCACAGATTGTCCAGTGAAATGACTCCTGAAAAACAGATTAAGTGAGCATACTGTACCTTCAGATTTGGTTTCCAAACTTTGGTAAGTAGTTAAAGGGTATGACTTTGAAGCTAAATGACTTCTAAGAGGGCAGATGTTTCCCCACTAACACTAACACTTGAGGAAATACACCAGACAAACTATATCTCTCCTCAGAACACCCCAGTAGAGTAAGAAGTTTTGTAAGGAGGTTCACGACCAGGTCATGTAACATAGAGATAAACCCTAGCAGCATGCGGGTTCATGTTGCACGGTAATATTAATATTTGTCATATTTGAGATGGCTAACAAAACACTCAAAAAGGAAGGGAGGGGTGGGGGGAGCTAGGATAGGGGTCTCTCTACAGTCCCCCCCGAGAATTGTTATACCTCCTAAGATGACCCAAAGCTGCTTCAATAAACAGAGCTCAAGAACTGGGTGCACGTTTTAGTTTTTGCCTTAGCACTAAACGTGATTCAAATACTCAAAGCTTGATGAGTTGGGGGTGGGGTGACCCAAGGACTGAGTTTTGGAAGCCCTGCTTCATGGTACTTCAAATAATTCAACACAATAACTGCCTGCTACCTAGTATGGTGCCGACGGGTGCTTCTGAACCAACATAATCACCTATAAGCCTTTTACACATGTGATACTGTACATCAGCATTGAGTCTGGTGTAATTGGTATATTTCTAAAGTTTACTATAATGTCAAAACCCTGCCAGATTAATGTATAAACCTGGAGACAGAGAAGACAGAGATCCGTTACATCCAGTGCTCCCTCAGGGGAGGCCACGGTTCAATATCCACCGCATCGATTTTTATATCAAGCCCTGGCCACAAAACCTGAAAACATTTACTCCGCTTGATGCAATAATGATGTTACTTTCCTTAATACTTTCCTTAACTCCCTCCCTGGGGACCTCCCAGGACCATGGGCGACCACTGACATGAAACTGTTTTTACACACTGCTAAAATACACAAGACACAATGATTGAACTGAAGTACTGAATTGCAAATCTCACTGCAATGGTAGTCTTTACGGCTGCTTGGCTAGCTCAAATTACTGTAGTACAGAAAGACGTGAAGAAACCGTAAACATCCAAGCGAGCAGACAGTCAGACAGTGCCGTTTTGTCCTAGTCTCATTGTATGTGGCTGGCTAGTTGTATAATCTTTTCATCTGATTCGTAGTAGAATGCTTAATGTAATCTTTCTCGAGACCATTATGGGGTTTAAGGCGAGCCATCAGAGAGAAAATGGTGTCCGCGAGATAAAAACAGGAGGCTGGACTCAGAGTCTGTCGATCCTCTCTATGCCCTAAAAGCTCTCTAACAAGATCAGGGATTGAGTTATCCCCATTGTGAACAAGGCAGACCTTATCTCTGAAACCAATTATTGAGTATTGCTCGAATAGTGTTTACTAACAGGGAGACATACTCTCAGACAGCACACAGACACAGAAGCTTCTCACAAAGTGTAAAGGCGAAAAAACAGAGAAACAATTGTTTATATATATATATTTTTTTTTTTACCAGGGATAATATCAAACAAGGAAATTCCATAACTCTGTACTTGTCTTCTAAGCATCCTATCCTTGACAGGATAAAATGCTCGAGATTGTTTTCTGACCTTTCATTTGATGAATGAACAAGGCCAGTAGGATGTTTTTCTCCAGTGAAAGGAGTAGAATACACTCTTCAGAATATCTAATTCCATGTGATTTTTATAAAAATAATAACTTGGGTGCTCATATTCGTCCTATTTCGCACATTTACAAGTGTATTACAGTTTTTCCCAATCGCTTTGGCTCATTTTTTAAAACTGTCTTAACATTCTCTAAACTTTAAGTGCAATTGTCACAACTGTTTTATGGGACATCACAACTCTATTCCATGTCTGCAAAATGTAGAAACTCACCCAAAACATTTCATTCATGCTTCAAAATCGAATTATTGTGTCAGTATATTGGCAAATTCCACCAAAATTAGTTTTTTTGTCATCGTGTGAGCTGTACTGGTCAAAACGTTTCGATGTTTTTTCACCATGGCAGTCAACCTTGTAAATGTTTGTTATGTACAAATTTCAGCTTTGTTCTACATTTTTGTTGACACTGACGGCTTAATGCACGATACAAGAATGTCAGTTTTGTCTAGCTGAATGTTATTGTGTATCACACTGAGCTTTTAGGTTCCTATTTCAACAGTAGGTAAAAGTTTACCTGGAAAAGTCAATACTGAAAAGGAATATGCACATTTGTATGTATACAGTCAATTTATGTTTGTAGCAATGTGTTACATGTCTCTTAGAAAATTCACATTTGCATGTCCATTTTTACATATTTCTTACATGTCATATACAGTCGTGGCCAAAAGCTTTGAGAATGACACAAATATTCATTTTCACAAAGTCTGCTGCTTCAGTGTCTTTAGATATTTTTGTCATATGTTACTATGGACAACTGAAGTATAATTACAAGCATTTCATCAGTGTCAAAGGCTTCTATTGACAATTACATGAAGTTGATGCAGAGTCAATATTTGCAGTGTTGACCCTTCTTTTTCAAGACCTCTGCAATCCGCCCTGGCAGGCTGTCAATTAACTTCTGGGTCACATCCTGACTGACGGCAGCTCATTCTTGCACAATCAATGCTTGGAATTTGTGGGTTATTGTTTGTCCACCAGCCTCTTGAGGATTGACCACAAGTTCCCAATGGGATTAAGGTCTGGGGAGTTTCCTGGCCATGGACCCAAAATATCGAAGTTTTGTTCCCCGAGCCACTTAGTTATCACTTTTGCCTCATGGCAAGGTGCTCCATCATGTGGAAAAGGCTTGTCCGTCTCCAAACTGTTCCTGGATGGTTGGGAGTTGCTCTCGGAGGATGTGTTGGTACCATTCTTTATTCTTTATTCATGGCTGTGTTCTTAAATCAAATCAAATTTTATTTGGGTTAGCAAAATTGTGAAATGTTGTGCTTCTAGTTCCGACAATGCAGTAATAACCAAGTAATCTAACTGGCTGACATAAGAAGAATGAGTGATGGTACACCCCAGTAGATGATATCGACAGTATATACATGAATGGTCTCAGGATGCTTTACTGTTGGCATGACACAGGACTGATGGTTTAAAGTGGCTAGTGATATATTTACTCATTTCCCACTTGTTTTCTCCGGACAAGCTTTTATCCGGATGCCCCAAACAATGGGAAAGCGGGGTGAGGCAGTACATCAGGCCTTCCTGTAGAAAATGACTTTACCTCCCAGTCCTCAGCCAGTCCAGATACATCAGAGAAAATGACTTTACCCCAGTCCTCAGCAGTCCAATCCCTGTACCTTTTGCAGAATATCAGTCTGTCCCTGATGTTTTTCCTGGAGAGAAGTGGCTTCTTTGCTGCCCTTCTTTGACACCAGGACATCCTCCAAAAGCCTCACTGTGCATGCAAATGCACGCACACCTGCCTGCTGCCATTTCTGAGCAGGCTCTGTACTGGTGGTGCCCCGATCTCGCAACGGCTGGTGATCTGTAACCAGTGTGAAACGCTTGCCATATAGGTAAGGGTGGAATTTCTTGACGCCCCACACTAGTGCCAGTGCTTCTTTGTCGATTTGTGAGTCGTTTTTCTCTGCATCATTCAATGTTCGTGACGCGAATGCAACTGGCCTCTCTGACCCATCTTTCGGTGTGTGTGAAAGGACGGCCCCTAAGCCATAAGGGGACGCATCCCAAGCCAACTTCACTGGCATTTCAGGGTCGTAATGCATCAGGACCTGTTCAGATGTTATGAGCCGTTTTGCCTCCAGAAATGCATTTTCACACTGCTCTGTCCACCGCCATGTCCTATTCTTTTCCAGGAGCTGATTTAGAGGCTGGAGTACTACTGAAAGGTTTGGGAGGAATCTTCTGTCGTAATTGATCAGTCCCGTGAAAGATCTCACTTCTGTGATATTTTGTGGTTGTGGTGCCTGTACCACTGCCTCAATTTTGTCCTGTGTTTTGTGCAATCCATTACAGTCAATCTCATGTCCACAGAAGACAATCTTGTCTTTGAAGAACTCACACTTCTGTAAGTTTGCCTGTAGACCATACTCTTTCAGTCTTTTCAGGACCTCTTCCAGGTTAGCCAGGTGCTCTTTGTCGGTGCGACCTGTTATGATCATGTCATCCAGGATACATTGGGTTCCTGGGATTCCTTGCAAAATCTGATCAATGGCTGGGGCCGATGCAATGCCAAAAACCAGGCGGTTATACCTGTATAGACCTTTGTGTGTGTTTATTGTCAGGTACTGTTTGGAGCTCTCTTCAACCGGTAGCTGCAGGTAAGCCTGTTTCAGATTGATTTTACTGAAGTGTTTCCCACCAGCTAGTGCAGCAAAGATGTCATCCAGACGTGGTAGGGGGTATTGGTCCACATGCAACATTGAATTCAGAAGTTACCTTGAAGTCCCCACACATTCTAACAGACCCATCTTTCTTCATAATAGGAACTATGGGTGTGGCCCATTCGCTTCTGTCTACTTTCGTCAGGATCCCTGTATCCTGCAAGCAATCGGTTTCCACTTCCACCTTTGGTCTCAGGGAGTATGGAACAGATCTGGCTTTACAGAATTTCGGGGTTGCGTCATCTCGCAGTACTAGTTTGGCTGTGAAGCCTTTTACTGTTCCCATCTGATCACTGAACACTGTGTTGTATTTCTTCCGCAAGTGTTCCAGTGTTTGGTCTGTGCCATTCTCTTTGGACTGGAACGTGTGGAGCATTTTCAAGTCACACCAGTTCAGCTTTACTTTTGAAAGCCATTCCCTGCCAAATAATGGGGGGCCAGTTCCAGTCACCACATAGAGCTGTAACTGCTGTGTTTGCCCCCCATACCGCACTCTGACCTGCAATGCCCCCCCATTGGGCTCAATCTCTCTCCTGAGTAGGTCTTCAGCAACACATTTGTGTTCTTCAGTTTGATAGCCTTGAAGTGCTCATTGTAGCCAGTAGTGGAAATTATAGACACTGCAGATCCTGTGTCCAGCTCCATTTTGAGGGGTTTGCCTTCGATATCTGGTGTCACCCATATTATGCTACTGCTGGGAGAAGTCACTGTGTTTAACTCCATTGTACCAATTAATCGTTCATCTGAATCACAGCCACTGTTCTCTGCTAGTGCATTCACAGACCCTTTCATTTTTTAATTTTTCCTGTTGTGACTGAATTTTGCTCTGCATGCTCTTTGAATGTGCCCACTTCTACTGCATTTGTGACAAATATCGTCTTTAAAACGGCAGTCCTCTGCCCTGTGACCATCTCTGTCACACCTGTTGCATTTTTCGGCGACACGGAGGTGCTGTCGGCTGCATGAAAACTTATGCAGAGAAGTTTGTGAAAGGTCAGTAATTCTTTTACTTTGCAACTCAACTGCATCTTTACTCGCGATTTCCATTGCCACAGCAATTTCAACAGCCTTTGCAAACGTGAGATCTGATTCTGTGAGCAAACGTGAGATCTGATTCTGTGAGCAAACGTGAGATCTGATTCTGTGAGCAAACGTGAGATCTGATTCTGTGAGCAAACGTGAGATCTAATTCTGTGAGCAAACGTGAGATCTGATTCTGTGAGCAAACGTGAGATCTGATTCTGTGAGCAAACGTGAGATCTGATTCTGTGAGCAAACGTGAGATCTGATTCTGTGAGCAAACGTGAGATCTGATTCTGTGAGCAAACGTTTCTGAATGTGTTCATGTTTCAGTCCACAAACACATCTATCCCTTAATGTGTCATTTAGGTTCTCTCCAAACTGGCAATGTTTGAAATAATTTGAAAAAATAATTTTGCACGCCCAATTTTTCAGTTTTTGATTTGTAAAAAAAGTTTGAAATATCCAATAAATGTCGTTCCACTTCATGATTGTGTCCCACTTGTTGATTCTTCACAAAAAAATACAGTTTTATATCTTTATGTTTGAAGCCTGAAATGTGGCAAAAGGTCGCAAAGTTCAAGGGGGCCGAATACTTTCGCAAGGCACTGTATGTACTAACACCCTCCCCCTCATTCTGATCTCTCTTGTGGAAACGAAAATGTTCCGCGATGAGGAGAGGTTTAGGTGATAGGTGTTTTGCAATATCTCCACAATCTCTGTGAATGTTTTATTGGAGGGCTTCAGAGGGGCAGTCAGATCTCTTAGCAAACTGTACGTTTTTTGGCCAATTAAACTCAACAACGCTGGCACTCTCTTGTTATCAGCAATGTCGTTTGCAATGAAGTACTGTTCCAGTCGTTCAATGTAACTTGCCCAGTTTTCTTGCGTGTCATCAAACACATCTATTTTCCCGATGCTAGCCGTTCTCTTTACCTCCGGCTCCAAGGGTCTTTGATCTACCGCCTCGTTCTCGTCAGCTGTCCCCTCGTCTTCACTGCTTGCTAGCTGGTGTGCTACAGGGTCAAAATCTTCCTCTCTTCCTATGAGCTCCATCTGTATTTGTGATGCACACTGCAGGTAATTATCCTCGTCACCATTGTAGTGTCTTAACACTTAGTACTTATTTATATAATAAGAAAGACTCCAAATACAAGCAATTGAACTGGAGCTTCACATTTACTCAAACGAGTTAGTGCCAGAATAACATAGAACAACACTGCGCATGACCAAGGGTGCGCCATCCTTAAAGGGGACATCAGTAATTCACATAACATAACATAAAAGTAATTCTATATATTTCATGAGTGTGTGTGCGTTAACATCTATCTAAGTTACTGCCCAGATCTTCCAGTCTGGACAACGACCAGACGACAGGTCCGGAACGGCGACCCCAAATCCAGACACCCACGGCCCATCCTTGTGGTGGCATGCTCCGCTGTCAGAGAGCCTACCAAGGTAAACCACCAGAGGGGGGAGGACCGCAACGGCCTGGGGTACTTTGCAGCTTCCAGGGAACCTACCAAGGTACATCACTAAAGGGGACCGCCAACCGGATCGCCAACCGGATCATCAACTACCATCCTTGTGGTGGACTGCTCCACTGTCAGAGTAGCCTACCAAGTTCAACCACCAGAGGGGACTGCAACGATGATCTACAAACAGGACATCACGTGTTCATGATTTTATGTTGATTTGTAACTTGCAGGACAAACAAGATCCAAACCACCGGGGGTGTATGTCATGACGTTGCCCTCTTTGGGTACAGCAAGCCCGATCCCCCTCTCCCTGCCTCCCCCTTGCCTCCTTCAACTAGGCTGCTGTGGTCAGAGAGAGGTCGTAAATTCCTGAGGAGAAGACCTTGTTCCCGAATGAGTGAGCGTTCATGTACAAAGGATTAGCATTTCAATTGTTATAATTAGTAACTCTGTAGTGACTTCTTTGTCGACCCCCACTTCCCTTTTGTCTAACAAGCCGCCATGCCGGTTTAGCCCACTAGGGTACATTCTCCTATCATTTCTTGTACCCATATTTACTTTGTTTGTTTGTGCACTTCTGTGATTGTTTAGTTAGTTAATAAGTAAATGATTTAAGACAATTGATGTATGTATGACTCATAGTGAAGACTGGGTTTGTGCAGATAACCAACAATTTACGACGTTTGGAATGAGACTAACGTGAGGTAAAATAACTAATTCGCTAATCAGAAGACTATGGATCAGTTATGAAAATATCTGAAAGGTTATATTGGGAAATTATAACTTTGTAATCTGAATATTTTCCTTGGTGCCCCGACTTCCTAGTTAATTACAGTTACATGATTAATCAGTTTGATCACGTAATACTAATTACAGAGAGTCTTTGATAAAAACTAAGTCTTCAATTTAATGATAGTAAAGACACGACACGCACAATTACATAATCTGGCAAATCTGGTCTAACTAAACCTCGTTCGTGTTCTGTAAAGTGTATTTAGGAAGGCCAGGAGAAGTTGGGTGTGATAGGGCCCAATGTGTGGAATATGTGTGCTCACAGCATTCTCAGAAATGGCAACACATATTGTAATATTGCCACCACGTTGGCCTGGTGTGCCCATTGTGACTCGGTGTCCAATGAGATTGCGACAACGCCTCCTGCCTTTGGCCAGATGGAACCCAGCCTAGTCCACAAAAACAAGAATGTGGGTCATTTCATGTCTTTCCAGTTCCGTTTTTCTCTATAGTAACACATATAGTAAAACAGAAACCAAATATAAAGTTTGTTTTACATAGCCTATTCTAGAATCAGACAGTTTAGTAAAGTAGAAATAAAAGTAAAGTAGAACAAAAGTAAAGAACGAGTACATATTTATCTGTTTTCCCTATGGAATGTTTGCACAATTGATGACACCGTGGACCTGTTTACATTAGGCTGTACTCTCAGACCAGCCTCTTCCTTTGTCAGACCATGGTTTATAACACTGTGGACCTGTTTACATTAGGCTGTACTCTCCGACCAGCCTCTTCCTTTGTCAGACCATGGTTTATAACACTGTGGACCTGTTTACATTAGGCTGTACTCTCCTACCAGCCTCTTCCTTTGTCAGACCATGGTTTATAACACTGTGGACTTGTTTACATTAGGCTGTACTCTCAGACCATCCTCTTCCATTGTCAGACCATGGTTTATAACACTGTGGACTTGTTTACATTAGGCTGTACTCTCCCACCAGCCTCTTCCTTTGTCAGACCATGGTTTATAACACTGTGGACTTGTTTACATTAGGCTGTACTCTCCTACCAGCCTCTTCCTTTGTCAGACCATGGTTTATAACACCGTGGACCTGTTTACATTAGGCTGTACTCTCCTACCAGCCTCTTCCTTTGTCAGACCATGGTTTATAACACTGTGGACTTGTTTACATTAGGCTGTACTCTCCCACCAGCCTCTTCCTTTGTCAGACCATGGTTTATAACACTGTGGACCTGTTTACATTAGGCTGTACTCTCTGACCAGCCTCTTCCTTTGTCAGACCATGGTTTATAACACCGTGGACCTGTTTACATTAGGCTGTACTCT
Organism: Oncorhynchus tshawytscha; assembly: GCF_018296145.1. NCBI lineage: Eukaryota > Metazoa > Chordata > Actinopteri > Salmoniformes > Salmonidae > Oncorhynchus > Oncorhynchus tshawytscha. Next base: position 13,997,736 of record NC_056460.1, read on the forward strand.
CCGACCAGCCTCTTCCTTTGTCAGACCATGGTTTATAACACTGTGGACCTGTTTACATTAGGCTGTACTCTCCGACCAGCCTCTTCCTTTGTCAGACCATGGTTTATAACACCGTGGACCTGTTTACATTAGGCTGTACTCTCCGACCAGCCTCTTCCTTTGTCAGACCATGGTTTATAACACCGTGGACCTGTTTACATTAGGCTGTACTCTCCGACCAGCCTCTTCCTTTGTCAGACCATGGTTTATAACACCGTGGACCTGTTTACATTAGGCTGTACTCTCCGACCAGCCTCTTCCTTTGTCAGACCATGGTTTATAACACTGTGGACCTGTTTACATTAGGCTGTACTCTCCTACCAGCCTCTTCCTTTGTCAGACCATGGTTTATAACACTGTGGACTTGTTTACATTAGGCTGTACTCTCCCACCAGCCTCTTCCATTGTCAGACCATGGTTTATAACACTGTGGACCTGTTTACATTTGTACATTCTTCCATTGTCAGACCATGGTTTATAACACTGTGGACCTGTTAACATTAGGCTGTACTCTCCCACCAGCCTCTTCTATTGTCAGTCCATGGTTTATAACACTGTGGACCTGTTTACATTAGGCTGTACTCTCAGACCATCCTCTTCCATTGTCAGACCATGGTTTATAACACTGTGGACCTGTTTACATTAGTCTGTACTCTCCGACCAGCCTCTTCCATTGTAAGACTATGGTTTATAAGACTGTGGACCTGTTTACATTAGGCTGTACTCTCCCACCAGCCTCTTCCATTGTCAGACCATGGTTTATAACACCGTGGACCTGTTTACATTAGGCTATACTCTCCGACCAGCCTCTTCCATTGTCAAACCATGGTTTATAACACCATGGACCTGTTTACATTAGGCTGTACTCTCCGACCAGCCTCTTCCATTGTCAGACCATGGTTTATAACACTGTGGACCTTTTTACATTAGGCTGTACTCTCCTACCAGCCTCTTCCATTGTAAGACTATGGTTTCTGACATGGGCCACAATTGTGGCTCTGATTTCATCAGGGACTCTTATTCTTTGCCTTCTACCTGTTCCTCTATTATGTCTTCCCCTAACACCACCACCACGCATTCTTACACATCTTCTTATTTCTCTTCCACGAGCATGTAGCTGCTGTTCAGAGTTGTGATGTTCCTCCGTGTTAAACAATGGTAGTGATTGTGCCGTGGGCAAGCTCCATATACAGTGGGGAGAACAAGTATTTGATACACTGACTATTTTGCACTTTTTCCTACTTACAAAGCTTGTAGAGGTCTGTAATTTTTATCATAGGTACACTTCCAGAAAATCACATTGTATGATTTTTAAGTAATTCATTTGCATTTTATTTCATGACATAAGTATTTGATACATCAGAAAAGCAGAACTTAATATTTGGTACAGAAACCTTTGTTTGCAATTACAGAGACCATACGTTTCCTGTAGTTCTTGACCAGGTTTGCACACACTGCAGCAGGGATTTTGGCCCACTCCTCCATACAGACCTTCTCTAGATCCTTCAGGTTTGGGGGCTGTCGCTGGGCAATACGGACTTTCAGCTCCCTCCAAAGATTTTCTATTGGGTTCAGGTCTGGAGACTGTCTAGGCCACTCCAGGACCTTGAGATGCTACTTACGGAGCACTCCTTATTTGCCCTGGCTGTGTGTTTCAGGTCGTTGTCATGCTGGAAGACCCAGCCACGACCCATCTTCAATGCTCTTACTGAGGGAAGGAGGTTGTTGGCCAAGATCTCGCGATATATGGCCCCATCCATCCTCCCCTCAATACGGTGCAGTCATCCTGTCCCCTTTGCAGAAAAGCATCCCCAAAGAATGATGTTTCCACCTCCATGCTTCACGGTTGGGATGGTGATCTGTGGGTTGTACTCATCCTTCTTCTTCCTCCAAACATGGCGAGTGGAGTTTAGACCAAAAAGCTCTATTTTTGTCTCATCAGACCACATGACCTTCTCCCATTCCTCCTCTGGATCATCCAGATGGTCATTGGAAAACTTCAGATGGGCCTGGACATGCGCTGGCTTGAGCAGGGGGACCTTGCATGCGCTGCAGGATTTTAATCCATGACGGCATAGTGTGTTACTAATGGTTTTCTTTGAGACTGTGGTCCCAGCTCTCTTCAGGTCATTGACCAGGTCCTGCCGTGTAATTCTGGGCTGATCCCTCACCTTCCTCATGATCATTGATGCCCCACGAGGTGAGATCTTGCATGGAGCCCCAGACCAAGGGTGATTGACCGTCATCTTGACCTTCATCCATTTTCTAATAATTGCGCCAACAGTTGTTGCCTTCTCACCAAGCTGCTTGTCTATTGTCCTGTAGTCCATCCCAGCCTTGTGCAGGTCTACAATTTATCCCTGATGTCCTTACACAGCTCTCTGGTCTTGGCCATTGTGGAGCGGTTGGAGTCTGTTTGATTGAGTGTGTGGACAGGTGTCTTTTATACAGGTAACGAGTTCAAACAGGTGCAGTTAATACAGGTAATGAGTGGAGAACATTGTAAACTGTACATGTATATTCCATAAATGCAGTTGAAGTCGGACGTTTACATACACTTAGGTTGGAATCATTAGAACTAGTTTTTCAAACTATAGTTTTCACTGTATCACAGTACCAGTGGGTCAGAAATTTACATACAGAAGTTGACTGTGCCTTTAAACAGCTTGGGAAATTCCAGCAAATTACGTCATGGCTTTAGAAGCTTCAGAAGCAACTTTACGTCTGACAGATTTTGATATTTAAATGGATAATTTTGCATGTGAAGGCTCACACCATGAAATAATGTTAGAAGTTGTGATGAGTATGATCATTTCACTGAGAATCAACTCGTCAGTTTTCATCAGCAAGCCATGTGCATGTAGTTATTGGGCAAATTGTAGACATTGTCCTTACCGTTTTGCACACGTGCCAAAACACGTGCAATTTGCTTAAATGAATAAGAACTTCAAATCCGGTGTGAACAAGAAACTAATTCTTCAGAGATTTGAACTTGAAAATTATTCTCCTTTGAGAATTGAGCCAAAGAAATTGAGAAAAACTGTAATACACTTGTGTATTGGAAATGTGTTTTTTTGCACATCCCACTTTCCCTGAGCCACCCTCAGAGACTGGGGTCATGCCCGGGTTCTATTAGTTCAGCATGATATTACCTAATAAAGTAGAGGTGCTATAGGAATGTCAGTATTTAGTCCCGCCTTTCTGAACTGCAACATACAAGTGCAAGGATCTTATAGAAAGCATCATTTTAAAGATCATCATCCTTGAACAACATGATGTTGTCAATATGACCACCACTTCCATTGTTTCATTTCATGTCAACTTCATACCCAGTCCATTAGGCCTACATCATATAAGACAGAGGGCTTGACTATGGGTACAAACTGAATCGGTACTGGGGACTGAACAGTATGCGGGCTGAACTAAGTTTGGACTATTTTAGGAAGAGGGAGGAAAATGTATTTACTGAGTGCCCTATCAGTGGTTATCTAATGATGAAGCGCCTGTCTCTGTCTCTTGGTTTTAAAATATTTAGATTTACCATTTAGATTTGACCATTCACCTCACACAACTCTAAACCAGGCTTCTCCTCAGGCCTACAGAGGGGGAGGAGATGAAACATGAATGTCCAGGATAATCACAACTACTTTGTACCAAGTTGAATGGGAGCAGAGAGGGCCGGTCTGACAGAAACAGAGAGTGAGAGATAAAGAGAGATGATCTTTCTCTGTAGAGTAGAGACCTCCAGCCCAGGACAGATCTGCAGCCCAGTTGAGTCATAGAATTCTACACATCCATTAGTCTAGTCTGACTTTTAATGAGCCGAGTTGAAGTAATTCAAAAGAACCTGGCTTGTGCCAAACAATCAAAGAGGAGAGAGTGTTCAGTCAAAACTCCAGGAGAGCTTGTGTCTGAATGATCCTTTTAACCACATATTATTAGGAGAAGAGAAGTAGGAGGACAGATAGAGGGAAAGAAAGAAGATTAGGAGGAGAAAACACAAACAATGAAAGCGAGGATGACCCCTGTGCAAGCAGGCAGGAGGGGTTATATTTTCTTCTTCTATCCTCCGTCTCTGAGTTGCTTAATTGTATACCTGTGAGAGCCATCTGAAAATACTCTCCCCTGTCAATGTCTAATGCTACAGCCATCGCAGCGCAAAAATGAAATTGAAAATAGAACTGGCACATATACTGTAATATGAAGCAACCCAAAACAACAGGGGGTTAAACAACCCCCTCCCACCCCTCCACCACTCTGAATAAAAAGCTACAAACTGATAGGGGGAAAATAAAAACTTTCCAAGCCAAGACAAAAGTATCCATCAACCACCTTCTATAACCATCAACTACTTGATGTTGCGTATTGCCTTAGAGCACGGTGCAAAATGAAAGCCTGATCCAACGCAGCTCATCTACCACTTGCTGTTGGCTTAATTAATGAGGAGGATTATGCAAGAGTTTAGACAAGAGAAGGGGTTTAAAAGGTTACATCATTTTAAGTGTCATACTAGATGTACTGGATGTGTTGGAATCAAACAAACTGTGCTACAGTGAAGAAATGTACAACTTAATTAGACGCTGTGAATCAGAAACATCAAGACTACACGTCGTCATCAAAGGATTCCATACAGATGTAGGTTTTTAATTTGACCAATATTCAGTCACAGCAAAATAATCCTGCAGAAACAGGATTTTAACGTTTAGTCCACAATGTTGCTTGATCGGTGGTTAGCAATAAGCTGGCCCAAAGAATGCTACATGAAAAGTACAATACTGTTAATATAATCATGTGATAGTGTGGATTTTCAGTGAATTTATGTAAATCACAAAAGGTCAAATTAAGATCCTACATCTGTATGAAGTATATTGAATTATGGTATGATGTTACTGTTGCCTACATATGATTGGACATCTGATTCTGCTTTAGAACCATGATTAATGTACAATGAAATGTGGACAAATTAAAAGCTTTTAAAGAGTCAAATGAAGCACAGTACTTCAAAATACTGTGTTTAATTGTTCATTATTTTTGGTGATTATTCCATTTGAATTAAATTATCAAGCTAATCAGTGTGGGGAGTCATTAGAATGCCCATTGTTAGTCCTCTGTGTGCACTTGCACCGCCGAGCATAACGGGAAAATGAAATGTTCACTGAGGTGACTGACTGAGTAATCCTGCTGGCTTGCCTCTGAAGCTAAACATAGTTGGTCCTGGTCGGTCCCTGGATGGATAACCAGATGCTGCTGGAAGTGGTGTTGAAAGGCCAGTAGGAGGCACTCTTCCCTCTGGTCTAAGGAGATCCCTATGCCCCAGGGCAGTGATTGGTGACATTGCCCTGTGTAAGGTGCTGTCTTCCGGATGGGACCATAAACGGGTGTTCTGACACTCTAAAGTCACTAAAGATATTATAAGAGTAGGGGTGTTAACCCTGGTGTCCTGGCTAAATTTCCAATCTGACCCTCATACCATCATGGCCACTTAATCATCCCCAGCTTCCAACTGGCTCATTCATCCCCCTCCTCTCCCCGTAACTATTTCCCAGGTTGCATGTGTCCAAAATGACTCCCTATGAAGTGCACTACTTTCAGATCCCTTTGGGCCAGATTGTCACGGCAACAGTCTAACTTTAGCTCTGTATATTTTTGGTATCTTTTGTCAACTTGTATGTAGCCTATATGCAGTCCCTCAGAACCCAACATGCAGCAATAAACATTGTTATTTCCTAGTCTGTAAGAAAGTGGTGTTTCTTCAAAGAATCCACAATACATACTCTAGTCATTCAATGTATGGAAATGCAAAGAAGTTTTTTCAAATATGTTACTTTGCTGTTTTGTAGGCTTTAATTACCTCCATAATGTCAATCTACATGTCAATCTACCTTATTCACATGAAGTTTTCCCTTCACATCTTCACTACAAAGTAGCCATTTGTCTACAGAGAAGATTTTAAATAAAGAGCCAGTTTCACTATGTATAGTTAATTGCTGCACCACCTAGTGAAACTGAGTGGATATGCTCCCAGAATGAAGGCCTACTTTGCCAGACTGAGAGCAAAGCACTGCCAGCCTTGTCTTACACCCACGCCAAGAATACAAATTGGTATTTAAAGAAACAGACGGATCCTGGAAAACAGTGTTTACTTGTTGGACTAGTTTCCTGGACCTGTATAAACGAAGCATCTCAGAGAAGGAGCAGTTGTGGGAAAAGTATTTAATTTTCGTACTTGAGTGAAAGTAAATATACCTTAATAAAAAATACTTCAAGTAAAAGTGAAAGTCACCCAGTACTACTTGAGTAAAAGTCTAGAAGTATTTGGTTATAAATATTCTTAAGTATCAAAAGTAAATGGAATTACTAAAATATACATAAGTATCAAAAGTAAAAGTTTAAATAATTTCAAATACCTTATATTAAGGAAACCCGACGGCACATTTATTATTTGTAATTTTTTTATATCCGAATACCCCTAAAAACTACACCATGTTCTAAGTACTTTTAAGCTTTTCTAATTAAGTACTGTACTTTACACCACTGAGTAGGAGTACTGATCTAGGACCCATTTAGCCTTTTAAATCATGATTAAGAAGGGGGGGCTGATCCTAGATCAGCATTGTGCTGAGTCACTTTGTGAATGTGTGACCTGGGTCACTTAGACCGTTAGGCTAGAATAGATCATACTTATAGTGTTATGGTCTGCTTTAGCTATAGATAGTGGGCACCAACTGAACTTAGAGCACTTTGTGAGCAGACTAATGACAACAATGGCAGACTGATGACAAAAAAGTTTTTTCAAAAGGTGTTAGACCTATCTATGCATATCTTTGTACATTTTCCCATGTTGCCACTACGTTTTCCATCTCTAAAGCATCTCCACCATCAATTCCCCTTACAGTATCTACCATCAATACCTCATACAGTATCTACCATCAATACCCCATACAGAATCCATCATCTATACCCCATACAGTATCTACCATCAATACCCCATACGAAATACATCATCAATACCCCATACAGTACAGTATCTACCATAAATACCTCATACAGTATTGTCGTGTCTTTGGCATCATTAAACTGAAGATGAATCTTTATCAAATGACTCTTGTAATTATTATTATGCGATTAAACTGATTAATCATGTAACTGTAATTAACTAGGAAGTCGGGGCACCAAGGAAAATATTCAGATTACAAAGTTATAATTTTCCTAATATAACTTTTCAGATATTTTCATATCTGATCAATAGTTTTCTGATTAATGAATTCTTCTTTATTTTACCTCATGTTAGTCTCATTCCAAACGTCGTAAATTGTTGGTTATCTGCACAAACCCAGTCTCATGATAACGGAGTTTCCATGGTGGGATAAACCGGCATTGCGGCATGGTGTACAAAAGGGAGATAAGACAACACATAGTTGATAATTATAACAATTGAAATGCTAATCCTTTGCACATGAATGCTCACTCATTCGGGAACAATTGCAATCAATATATATATTTACACTCAGTGTGTCGTCGGGGTCTCTGTTTAAAAGTTTGTTTCTGTTGGAGAGTTTGTCCGCCCTCTCTGTCGTGGTTAGAATGGATAGTTCAGAGTGACATTCATTCATGTCGTTATGGATAGATGTTTCGGCGGTTGTCGTTCTTCGCGTTCAATGATACCGAATTCCTAGCTGCAGACTAGTAATTAATATCAAAGACGTGTTCTTATTCTGTCGGTATCGATAGTCTAAGAGTTTAGCCACGTGGGATGGTTAAAAGATTCAGCAATCGTCTCAAACCTTGGCCCTCTCATTATCGAGGTAAACTGGTCAGCAACCTTTGTCCTCTTGTAATGGAGAGAAACATGGTCTGTTGAGGAATTCTCAAAGTGGGTTTTTTATTGATTTTGTTAAACTCCAAAGGGAATTGGAGTTTCCTTCATTAAACAGTCCAAAATCACATTACACAATTTCACAAACAGTATCATCCACACTCATTCATCTTGTACAACAATTAGATGTAAGCCTCATATCTGAGGCTATTATATAAACAGCGTTATGATAATGTGGCCGTATTGTCTCCCATGTTTCACAAAATTGTACCAAACTGACCAGTTCGTAGCTGGATTCTCCACCAATCTTTTATACCTTCTCCAGAACATAAATGTAGTTCGGACCTCAAGTTCTGTGAGGTGGAAGAAATTCCTTTGTTCTCTTCTATGAAAATTCACCCTGTCTCTATACTGTGGCCATGAGGAGATAATCTCCTCCAGGAATTTATGACCTCTCTCTGACCACAGCAGCCTGGGTGTAGGAGACAGGGAGAGGGGGATGGGGCTTGCTGTACCCAAAGAGGGCAACGTCATGACAGTATCTACCATCAATACCCCATACAGTATCCACCATCAATACCCCATACAGAATCCACCATCAATACCCCACACAGTATCTACCATCAGTACCCCATACACTAACAATTCAAAACATCACAATAAACAACCATTTCAACATGTAAAAATAGTTGAAAATATCAGGTAAATAATTGTTTGATAAATACATGCCAGAGATGAGCAAATGTGCCAATGAGTCCGCTTACCACACACACAAACACCCTCTCCCCCCGACCCCCCCCATTCCTTCCTCAAATTCCTCCAATATGATGAGAGAGGGTTGCGGTGTTGGTGCGATGTGAGAGGAAACTCTTCTCAGCAGTCTCCCTGCTACAATTAATGAAGAGGTCACATTATATATTTATATTATATATTTATTTCCCAGTCATTATGATTCTGCCCCCAAGAAACGACATCCTCCTGTTGTTGCTAGTATGTTCTCCTGGGAGCATTCATTTAGTTTGGTCTACATAACAAAAGGACAATAATTAAAAGTTACCATACCAGCCTTTTTTTCCTCAAAGCTTGCATGCAGTTTGTATTGCTGGGGTTTGTATATGTAAACATGGTGAATAAACTATTGAGGAAAGTTGTTAATATGTTTATTTAAATTAATTAAAAGAAAAGCTACAGGCAAAAACTTTATTCCATGTATTAAGAGGTAGGTTATTGCTGGCTGTTGTTTCAAAGGAACAATGGTTTAATGTTAAAAAGCATTGTGGGATGTCATTTTGCTTAATATGCTGTTAACTTGTGCTGAGCAAGAGTAATGACAGTAGACGTTGTTAAGGAAGCATAGTACAAAGTAGTTGTATTGCTTCTTTAATCAGGACAACAGTTTTCTGCTGTGCTAACATAATTGCAAAACAGTTTTCTAATGATCAATTAGCCTTTTAAAATGATCAACTTGGATTAGCTAACACAACGTGCCATTGGAACACAGGAGTGATGCTTGCTGATAATGGGCCTCTGTGCGCCTATGTAGATAATCCATAAAAAAGCTGCCGTTTGTCACGTCCTGACCTTAGTTCCTTTTTTATGTCTCTATTTTAGTTTGGTCAGGGCGTCTTGGGTTCTATTCCAAGATGGCATAGCAGTTCAGACGTCTTTTGTCCTCGTCTTGTCGTGTCCCGTATATATATATATTTACAACTTTTTTCACATTTTTTAAATTTTCCATAAACTCATCTTCAAAACACTCTCCTGCAACCCGCCTCACCAATTTATATTTATAAAAAAGTATTATTTACCTCAAATCTGTAATCCTCCAAGAAGCTAGCCAGAAACTCCAAGAAGCTAGCCAGAAACTAGCCAGAAACTAGCCAGAAGCTAGCCAGGAGCTAGCCAGAAGCTAGCCAGAAGCTAATCCAGAAGCTAATCAGAAGCTAGTTCAGAAGCTAGTTCAGAAGCTAGTTAGCTTCTTTACTGGCAAATCGTTAGTATTCAGCTAACCACGGTTTGTGGTCATCAGCTCTCCTTTAGCTCGAAAATCTATCGGCAGTTTTGTACGGCGCAGCGCAGCGCGGCTCGGAACGGAACATACCGGACCAATTTTTCTCTCCATGTCCCTGGATTTCAACCGCTAACTCTGGACATTCATACCTGGATCTCACAGCTAGCTAGCTGCTATCCGTGTGACTATCGGCTTTCGTCGTTTCCGGAGCAAGCATCAATTATTCCGGAGCTAGCCAGCTGAAGAGTTCCATCAATCACTCCTGGGCTGCAGTCACCTATCCGGACCCGTTTTACTGCCTACGCGGAGCCCCACCGGCCTTCACAACTGGACTACTGACGTTATCTACCCGAAGGAGTTATCCGGCTGGCTCCTCCGTTGCGACGTTACCTGAACGCCCATCTGCGGCCTGCTAACCGTTAGCTGTCTTATCGGCTGCTATCTGAATAGACAATCGGACAATTTATTTATTTATTTTTATTATTATTATTATTTATTTTTTCTTCTTGGGCCTCTATAACTATATCTATTGTTTTTATTTTTGTTGTTGTTGTGTGATTTGGATTAATCCCCTCTACCACACGGAACCCCACTAATCTACTGACGGAACGCAAGAGATGGCTAATAACAGACCTCCATCCTATGCTAGCTTGCTACCGATGGCCTGGCTAGCTGTCTAAATCGCCATGACCCCCAACCAACCTCTCCACTCACCGGACCCTTTTGATCACTCGACTAAGCATGCCTCTCCTTAATGTCAATATGCCTTGTCCATTGCTGTTCTGGTTAGTGTTTATTGTCTTATTTCACTGTAGAGCCTCTAGTCCTGCTCACTATACCTTATCCAACCTATTAGTTCCACCACCCACACATGCAATGACATCTCCTGGTTTCAATGATGTTTGTAGAGACTCTCTCTTCATCACTCAATACCTAGGTTTACCTCCACTGTATTCACATCCTACCATACCTTTGTCTGTACATTATACCTTGATGCTATTTTATCGCCCCCAGAAACCTCCTTTTACTCTCTGTTCCAGACGTTCTAGACGACCAATTCTTATTGCTTTTAGCCGCACCCTTATTCTACTCCTCCTCTGTTCCTCTGGCGATGTAGAGGTGAATCCAGGCCCTGCAGTGCCTAGCTCCCCTCCTATTCCCCAGGCGCTCTCTTTTGACGACTTCTGTAACCGTAATAGCCTTGGTTTCATGCATGTTAACATTAGAAGCCTCCTCCCTAAGTTTGTTCTAGTCACTGCTTTAGCACATTCTGCCAACCCGGATGTTCTAGCTGTGTCTGAATCCTGGCTTAGGAAAACCACCAAAAATTCTGAAATTTTAATTCCAAACTACAACATTTTCAGACAAGATAGAACTGCCAAAGGGGGCGGTGTTGCAATCTACTGCAAAGATAGCCTGCAGAGTTCTGTCCTACTATCCAGGTCTGTACCCAAACAATTTGAACTTCTACTTTTAAAAATCCACCTCTCTAAAAACAAGTCTCTCACCGTTGCCGCCTGCTATAGACCACCCTCTGCCCCCAGCTGTGCTCTGGACACCATATGTGAACTGATTGCCCCCCATCTATCTTCAGAGCTCGTGCTGCTAGGCGACCTAAACTGGAACATGCTTAACACCCCAGCCATCCTACAATCTAAACTTGATGCCCTCAATCTCACACAAATTATCAATGAACCTACCAGGTACCTCCCCAAAACCTTAAACACGGGCACCCTCATAGATATCATCCTAACCAACTTGCCCTCTAAATACACCTCTGCTGTCTTCAACCAAGATCTCAGCGATCACTGCCTCATTGCCTGCATCCGTAATGGGTCAGCTGTCAAACGACCTCCACTCATCACTGTAAAACGCTCCCTGAAACACTTCAGCGAGCAGGCCTTTCTAATCGACCTGGCCGGGGTATCCTGGAAGGATATTGATCTCATCCCGTCAGTAGAGGATGCCTGGATATTTTTTTTAAATGCCTTCCTAACCATCTTAAATAAACATGCCCCATTCAAGACATTTAGAACCAGGAACAGATATAGCCCTTGGTTCTCCCCAGACCTGACTGCCCTTAACCAACACAAAAACATCCTATGGCGTTCTGCATTAGCATCGAACAGCCCCGTGATATGCAGCTGTTCAGGGAAGCTAGAAACCATTATACACAGGCAGTTAGAAAAGCCAAGGCTAGCTTTTTCAAGCAGAAATTTGCTTCCTGCAACACTAACTCAAAAAGTTCTGGGACACTGTAAAGTCCATGGAGAATAAGAACACCTCCTCCGAGCTGCCCACTGCACTGAAGATAGGAAACACTGTCACCACTGATAAATCCACCATAATTGAGAATTTCAAGAAGCATTTTTCTACGGCGGCCATGCTTTCCACCTGGCTACTCCTACCCCGGTCAACAGCACTGCACCCCCCCACAGCAACTCGCCCAAGCCTTCCCCATTTCTCCTTCTCCCAAATCCGTTCAGCTGATGTTCTGAAAGAGCTGCAAAATCTGGACCCCTACAAATCAGCCGGGCTAGACAATCTGGACCCTTTCTTTCTAAAATTATCTGCCGAAATTGTTGCCACCCCTATTACTAGCCTGTTCAACCTCTCTTTCGTGTCGTCTGAGATTCCCAAAGATTGGAAAGCAGCTGCGGTCATCCCCCTCTTCAAAGGGGGACACTCTTGACCCAAACTGCTACAGACCTATATCTATCCTACCATGCCTTTCTAAGGTCTTCGAAAGCCAAGTCAACAAACAGATTACCGACCATTTCGTATCTCACCATACCTTCTCTGCTATGCAATCTGGTTTCAGAGCTGGTCATGGGTGCACCTCAGCCACGCTCAAGGTCCTAAACGATATCTTAACCGCCATCAATAAGAAACATTACTGTGCAGCCGTATTCATTGATCTGGCCAAGGCTTTCGACTCTGTCAATCACCACATCCTCATCGGCAGACTCGATAGCCTTGGTTTCTCAAATGATTGCTTCGCCTGGTTCACCAACTACTTCTCTGATAGAGTTCAGTGTGTCAAATCGGAGGGTCTGCTGTCCGGACCTCTGGCAGTCTCTATGGCGGTGCCACAGGGTTCAATTCTTGGACCGACTCTCTTCTCTGTATACATCAATGAGGTCGCTCTTGCTGCTGGTGAGTCTCTGATCCACCTCTACGCAGACGACACCCTTCTGTATACTTCCAGCCCTTCTTTGGACACTGTGTTAACAACCCTCCAGGCAAGCTTCAATGCCATACAACTCTTCTTCCGTGGCCTCCAATTGCTCTTAAATACAAGTAAAACTAAATGCTCTTTAGTGCTCTTCAACCGATCGCTACCTGCACCTACCCGCCTGTCCAACATCACTACTCTGAACGGCTCTGATTTAGAATACGTGGACAACTACAAATACTTAGGTGTCTGGTTAGACTGTAAACTCTCCTTCCAGACCCATATCAAACATCTCCAATCCAAAGTTAAATCTAGAATTGGCTTCCTATTTCGCAACAAAGCATCCTTCACTCATGCTGCCAAACATACCCTTGTAAAACTGACCATCCTACCAATCCTCGACTTTGGCGATGTCATTTACAAAATAGCCTCCAATACCCTACTCAACAAATTGGATGCAGACTATCACAGTGCAATCCGTTTTGTCACCAAAGCCCCATATACTACCCACCATTGCGACCTGTACGCTCTTGTTGGCTGGCCCTCGCTTCATACTCGTCGCCAAACCCACTGGCTCCATGTCATCTACAAGACCCTGCTAGGTAAAGTCCCCCCTTATCTCAGCTCGCTGGTCACCATAGCATCTCCCACCTGTAGCACATGCTCCAGCAGGTATATCTCTCTAGTCACCCCCAAAACCAATTCTTTCTTTGACCGCCTCTCCTTCCAGTTCTCTGCTGCCAATGACTGGAACGAACTACAAAAATCTCTGAAACTGGAAACACTTATCTCCCTCACTAGCTTTAAGCACCAACTGTCAGAGCAGCTCACAGATTACTGCACCTGTACATAGCCCACCTATAATTTAGCCCAAACAACTACCTCTTTCCCTACTGTATTTTATTTATTTTGCTCCTTTGCACCCCATTATTTTTATTTCTACTTTGCACATTCTTCCATTGCAAATCTACCATTCCAGTGTTTTACTTGCTATATTGTATTTACTTTGCCACCATGGCCTTTTTTTTGCCTTTACCTCCCTTATCTCACCTCATTTGCTCACATCGTATATAGACTTGTTTATACTGTATTATTGACTGTATGTTTGTTTTACTCCATGTGTAACTCTGTGTCGTTGTATCTGTCGAACTGCTTTGCTTTATCTTGGCCAGGTCGCAATTGTAAATGAGAACTTGTTCTCAACTTGCCTACCTGGTTAAATAAAGGTGAAATAAAAATAAATAAAAATAAAGTGAGTTGGGGTGGGCATTCTATGTTTTGTGTTCTATGTTTTTTATTTCTATGTGTTTGGCCTGGTATGGTTCCCAATCAGAGGCAGCTGGCAATCGTTGTCTCTGATTGAGATCCATACTTGTGGGTAGTTATTTTATGTTTAGTGTTTTTTTTGTTGCACCTTACAGAACTGTTTGTTTGTCGGTTTGTTGTTTTTGTTTTGTTTGTTTTTGTTTTTGTATTCATCTTTATTAAAATTATTGTGAATACGTACCATGCTGCACTTTGGTCCTCTTCTCCTTCTCCCGACGACAATCGTTACACCGATTAACAATGTCTACACTGTATTCTCATAAATTTGATGTCATTTTAATGGACAAAAAATGTGCTATTCTGTCAAAAACAAGGACATTTCTAAGTGACCCCAAACATTTGAATGGCGGTGTATATATATATATATATATATATATTGTGTGTGTGTGTGTTTAAAAACAAATGACCAGATGGTCGTTACAATGCTTGTTGGCACATCATTTATGTAACATTGTGCAAGTCCATTCACATGCCCTTGTCCAACACCTTTATGCATTTACATCATACAGCATAAGCCTTGCCTTACTGTTGGTATTGCCAATTTGAAGGTCATAGGCCCTTAATTTAGGCTTTTCATATCAACCAATTCAAACTGCCAACTAAAACACATGAATCAGCCCACTGATTCAGAAAGAGGTGAACTTTTCACACTGTGACTGCATCCCAAATGGCACCCTATTCCATAGTGAACTACTTTTGACCAGAACCCTTTGGGCCCTGGTGAAAAATAGTGTACTATGTAGGGAATATGATGCCATCTGGGATGAAGCCTGTGTAAACATGAGTTCCCTGCTAGATTGGGCCACATGGGAGTAATTGAGGGAGGATAAGGTGTGAATTATGAGGAGCAGATTGACAAGTGAGGACAGAATTATTGTCTAACTGTATTGGTTAGATTAATACAAAAACAACCATAGGAGAGCAAAGGACAGCATTTCACTGATGGAATCATGATGAATTCATCCTGAAACTGTAGCATGACATTAAGATAAATTAAATATACTGCACATTATAAAATCAAGAACAAAGACAGTGAAAATCATCTGAAATGATTTATAGGCCTCCTTATCCAGAATATACACAATCCATGAATTTTCATTCCACTCAACACACTCCTCACTTCTTTCATTGTTCCATAACTCCCTGGTAAAAACAAGAACCCAACAAGCTCTCACATATTAGCCTGTGACCTCCTGACCCCTGTTCTTTCCCCACTGGCCATAGCAAGGTGGTTCAAATGACACAAATATGCAACAACTTTGTGGTTTAAACTGAATTAGTGTCTGCCAGGTGTTTTGAACAAATCACAGAATGTCCTTCCATGTATGATTATAATACCATGGTGTACTATCTAGATCAATGTTCTCCCATTCTGGCCATGGAGACACACAGACTATTATTTCAGCCCTGCACTATCACCTGATGTAACTTTACAAGGGTGATTAGATGTTTAGATGTTTAGTGCAATCAGGTGCGTTAGTGCTAGGCTGGAACAAAACCCTGCACATACTCTATGTCACAGTGCATAACACTGATGAAGACTGAATGAAACCCTTACAGAATGTAAGAGCTACTGTAATATCATCCTGTATCCAAGATGTTGTATGTGGACCAGTACAGTTCACAACAGGAGTGAAAAGCCACATTGCAACGTTGTACCTGTCCTCTAGGGAGCAGCAGCAGGTACATGAAAGGAGATGAGAGGAGCTTGATTGTGCGTCAGCGTTCTCTTTGACTGATGGAAGGAAGACCTTTAGGTAGCTAGCCTAGGGGGGTAGAGGAACTATCAGCTACAACCTCCCTCGCTACTTCCCACAGGACTCTCTTACTCCCTCTCTCTCTCCCCCTCCCTCCTTCATAAATACAGTTTAAGAAGTTCTGAGTGCCAACAGTCATGTACTGCTATGGCATCAAAGAGGGAACATCACTGGTTGAGTATATCGCCGTAATGTCAGTTTTTCTCCACGTTGGATGGATAACATGAAACTATAGCAACATACCGTTATCTATGGCCCGAAACATGAGAATCTAGGCCTATACTCAGATTCGTATTTTCATGCGTCTTGTTACATGAAATATGTGGATGTCATGCAGTACTCTATAACCGAAATGCAACATCAATATCATCTGGATACCACATAGGCATACTCCAGCCAGGGGTGGATTGGCCATCTGGCAATTCTGGCAAATGCCAGATGGGCTGGACCATTTTGTAGGTGGTTGACACACACACAAAAAAAATTAAACTAAAATGTGACATGGCATCAGCAAAGAGACCTGCTGCGACTCTGCCTATAATCGTACAGTAGAACGAGCACATTCTACATTGTCACCTCACTCACTGCTTGTTGGTAACGAGCATTGTGACGTAGGTTGATGTGGATAAAATGCCTGGGCTGAATTCCCCTGACTACAGCACACCATTGTGTAGCTCAAACAGGTATCACTGCATGATTAAAAACCGTGGTGAAATTTAAGTCACCGGTAACCCCAATATATCAATCACTGACCTTGATCTAAAAATGGTGAAGTATAACTCCAAAATAATTAACATGCAGTAATTAACTGCAAGGTACCTTTACGCAAAATCAGGAGTTTCATAGAATTTGAAGACGTATCAAATATACCAGCGAAAACCTGAAGGTCCTCGTTAATTACAAGGCTAGATTAATACCCTTTGTTTGGCCTCCTTTCCTTTCCCCACTTAGAAAATGAGAGGGAGAGCGGAAAGAGAGAGTGAGGGAAAATAAATAGAGAAGGAAAGAGAGGGAAAGAGAGAAAGTTAAAAAGAGAGAAAGCAGAAGAGAACGAGAGAAAGAAAGAGAATAGATAAAAAGAGGGAGAACAGAAGAGAAAAAGAGAGACAGAGGGGAGGAATGGAGGGATGATCAGAGGAGCTGAGCGGAGGAGAGGAGAGAGGTTTACTCTGTATGACGGTGGTTAATTACCAGGACAGTTCTAAAACAATCTTCCCTCTCTCCCGCAGTGATCCTCCCCTTCATGCTCCGAGCCAATATCCTACACTACCACAGCCTCCTGGGGCGGAGACAGATTGTACACCACATCCTGTTACTGTTTATTATCAATCCTGTTGCCTAGTCACTTATTCCCTACCTATACTTATTCCCTACCTGTACATATCGACTGTACCTCAATGAGCTCGTACCCCTGCACATCAACCCGTGTACTGCATATAACCAAGTTATCAGTACTCATTGTGTATTTATTCCTTGTGTTATTATTTTTCTATTATTTCGACAACCAAAAATGATCTGCATTGTTGGCAAAGGATCCGTAAGTAAGTAATTACACTGTTAATCTACACCTGCTGTTTACGAAGCATGTGACAAATACAATATCATTTGATTTGATCCCCCGTTGACTGCATTTAGACAAGGAGCCCAATTCTGATCATTTTGAACAAATTGGTCTTTTGACCAATCAGATCAGCTCTGAAAAAGATCTGATGTGAAAAGATCTGATGGGATTGGTCGAATAACCAATTAGTGGGAAAGAAAATCAGAATTTGGCTACCTGTGAAAATGCGGCCATTGGGGAGCATTTCTAATGTGACCTGACCTGACTCTCTCTCTCTCTCTCTCTCTCTCTCTCTCTTTCCCTTCTCTGTCCTCCTCTCTCTCTTTCTCGAAGTCCAGAGATACAGTTTTGTCATACATGTTTACAACATGGAAACTGATGAAATAGAGAAAAAGGATCCACACTCTTAGAAGAAACCCAGTGGGCAAAACTGTGGAATACTGGTTGAACGAAGGTAATAATGACGGTTGTAATGATGTAATCTCAACCAGTTTTGCCCGCTGGGAAGGGTGAACAGAAATAAAACAGTTTATTCCATTTTAGACATGGATAAGTGTATTCCATACTAGAAACTTCATTGGAACTTAAGTTTTAGGACACATGGTCCATGCATTGTGGGGGAAGACTGCAAAGCCCCCTCCATCTTGGCTCCCTAATCTTTCATCCCAATAGTGGATTTATGATGACATAGCTGCAAGAGGCCTGAAGGGAAATGACAGAGATGAATGACTCGTTGAACTGGGGGAGGCTCCCAACACAGACTTTGTGATGCATGCAATGTTTGTTCCGCGTGTATGGATATTGATAGACACGAACCGAAACAAGAACCTGAGGCACAAATTTGTCCAACAGGTTTCTCAACCTCTCTCGCTCTCTCTTTCTCTCTCTCTCTCTCTCTCTGGCCCTATTTTCCTGCATATTGCATATTTCACAATATGGGCCAAATTCGTAAATTGAATTACCTATAGTACGATTGCTTTGAGGCTATTGATAATATCAGATGGCATTGTCATTGATTGTGAGGTAGAGCAAGCCAAACGTTAGGGCAAGCTTGACAGGCAAACACAAAGCAGTGATTGGTCAGCAGAAGCCTCAGGTAAGTTGCTGAATACATTGGCTGTTAGGGGCTACTGTAGTACTTCATTTGTAGTTGTAGCGAAACGCCAAATTGATCTACCTCCTGGTCCTCTTCCCCTGCCTTACCCACCAATGGTAAAGACAGAGATGACCACGCCTACCGAAATACCGGATTGGGCAACGTCACCAGAAGATGACTCAAGCCAACCAACTACTGAACAAGAATGGTGTCAGGAAGAACCACCCTCTGCCTCAAGTGACACTTCTGAATGGGAACAGCTGTTAGACTCATTGCTGATAGAGTAAGGGCACTGTCATAAACGGATGCCCAGATATGAACTGTTGTTAATGTGTGGTTGATCAGCTGTGTGTCCTCCAAGTTTGTAGAGTGGAGGACACTCACGTGACCTCGAGTGATGGATAAAAAGGTATATATAGAGAGACTGCCGATACTTCGGCGCTGACTTTTAGAATTCTGAATTTTTAAGACAACCATTTGACTTTAAAAGGCATTGGTGCCTAAACTCAAATTACAAAGATTCTAACTTGCTGGATCTGAGAATGGACTCTGGTTTATACCGTTTAACTATTGAAAAGCTGTTCTGTCGCCTACTGACCAGGAGCGTGTATACTGATGCAATTAAATCCAGAGAAAGTCTCGGTAACTTAACCTCTCGATTGAGCTCAGTACCTCGGCCTCGTTGCGTGCCACAGACTCTTTGATATTCCATTGGGGCAGGGCATCACCAGTGGGTTCTCTCATCCAGTCCAAACTTGAATCTCTAAATTTAGTAAACCACCGACTCCAATTCAACCTCTCGGCCAGTAGAGGGGAGTCGCTACCTAACTAACTCATCTTTTAAAGGTAATTAAGTTGAAATATTATATTTTATTAGAGATAAGTGTTATCATTGTACCAGGCATTTAGAGCATTAAGGCATTTGCATGTTTTGAGTAACGCTGTATGTAACCAGGTAACAAATTGTGTAAATTGATGTTGTTGATTGTAAAAGACAAAAAACAGAGTGTTTCAAAATAAACGGTAGTTTTATTTTGTTTCGAGTACCCGCCCTCTCAAGGCAGTTAACGGCACGGGAGATAACAACTTTGACACTCCCCTCTACCGGGACACTGAAAACAGAGACCAATGCTCTATAACAAAATAGCTACCAATAAAAATAAGTTATTGTGTCCGAACATTAATGTCTTATAGATCTATCTAAGTTTTATTATCCAAGAGGCAATAGCAGACGTGCAAGGTGTGGAATTAATTGACTAAAGTTCTCACATCTTAAATCTAGATACATCACAGTAAGGAAACACTCAACCATATTAAGGGAATAATAGATGCTAGTAGAGTAAGGCATAATATCAAACAGGAACAATAGCGGGTAAATAGTCTATGAGGACAAAGTGGGGTTCGCACATCTCTGCTAGAGTTAGACCGGTGGGAGTGACAAGGCAAAAGACTTCTCTATGCGGACAACCATTGAAACAGAGAGAGAAGCAGGGCCACGCGAGCAGTCCTGATTATACCGACATAATCTAAAGCATCTATAGTGCCCTGCCTATCCAGGGAACGGAGCGCTAACTCCTCTAGCACCCCGCTGCCGACCAAGGGGCGGGGCTGAAGGTTTCGTATCGCGACATAGTTACAGTATATACGTCCTTGTTTTGAAAGCTAATTTACCCACGATCCCCTGGGAGGAAATGGCCACAGTCTGTCAAATGAAAAAAAAAAAAAATTTGGCTCAACAGGTATGCCGTTTCTTCCGATGAGGGTGAAAAGTGTAGCCAACTGCTCTCTGGTGAAGGAGTTTATCATTAATGTGGAAATAGAGAGACATCGTACTCAAGGTCATTCCAATGAATAAGACAGGCACTTGATGTCTAACACAGAAATTGAAGGACACTTGGAGGAGAGAAGGAAGGAGAGAGGAAAAGGAATAGGAGGAGAGGGAGGAGAGAAAGAGGAGAAATAAACGGAGAGGAGGGAAGACCACGAGAAAAAATGATAGGAGTGAAAAAAATATATTAAAATAATAGATCAAATAGATGGAATTCAATAATAATCCACAGACAAGTTTATTGCCTGAGTTCCTTGTCCTTTTGGGGACTTGGAGAGTATAGCCAATTCACACAGATTCTTTCCTTTAGGAACCATATGCTGCTGCTTAACCTTTCTGGATTGCTGTCATATGGCAGACTACTGGCAAGCATTTGTGAAAGAGTTAGAAGACTGTGCATGCCGAGTTAAGCTTAATGTTTACTCCCAAGAAGACACCATTGACTAAATTCAGCACGAAAGGAATGGATTCAGGAGTATCGCACACACGCACACACACTGAGCTACGGCCACACACACACGCAAGGCCTAACCCGCACGCACACACATACCTACCACCACCACCCCTCCAACCCATTTGAATGAACATGATTAAAAGGAGTTAACGTTGGGGTCACCAACATCGCTGCTATGATGGTGTCGTCATTTGCTTACTTCACTGTAGGTAACGTTTTAATACTCTCCACCACTCGTTCTGCCAAAACAATAATCACAGATTCTGGACAATGTGTTGCTTACTGTACTGTGTACCAAAACCGCAATGTAACCCTCTCTGTGAAAGTAAGCTCCATGTGACAGATGTTTCAGACTCTGAGTGTAGTGGCAGTGCTGCAGGGAAACAGACAGCAGACATGGAAGAGGAATGTGGGTTCCTTTTACAGATAGTGAATCCATACTGTATGTAGGATTGTACGGTGGGATACTCTTTACAGATGTTGAATCCATACTGTATGTAGGATTATACGCTGGGATACTCTTTTACAGATAGTGAATCCATACTGTATGTAGGATTGTACGGTGGGATCCTCATTTACAGATAGTGAATCCATACTGTATGTAGGATTGTACAGTGGGATCCTCATTTACAGATAGTGAATCCATACTGTATGTAGGATTGTACGGTGGGATACTCTTTTACAGATAGTGAATCCATACTGTATGTAGGATTGTACAGTGGGATACTCTTTTACAGATAGTGAATCCATACTGTATGTAGGATTGTACAGTGGGATACTCTTTTACAGATAGTGAATCCATACTGTATGTAGGATTGTACGGTGGGATACTCTTTACAGATAGTGAATCCATACTGTATGTAGGATTGTACGGTGGGATACTCTTTTACAGATAGTGAATCCATACTGTATGTAGGATTATACAGTGGGAACCTCTTTTACAGATAGTGAATCCATACTGTATGTAGGATTGTACAGTGGGTTCCTTTTACAGATAGTGAATCCATACTGTATGTAGGATTATACAGTGGGAACCTCTTTTACAGATAGTGAATCCATACTGTATGTAGGATTATACAGTGGGATACTCTTTACAGATAGTGAATCCATACTGTATGTAGGATTGTACAGTGGGATCCTCTTTTACAGATAGTGATTCCATACTGTATGTAGGATTATACGGTGGGATACTCTTTACAGATAGTGAATCCATACTGTATGTAGCATTGTACAGTGGGTTCCTTTTACAGATAGTGAATCCATACTGTATGTAGGATTGTACGGTGGGATACTCTTTACAGATAGTGTATCCATACTGTATGTAGGATTATACAGTGGGAACCTCTTTTACAGATAGTGAATCCATACTGTATGTAGGATTATACGGTGGGATACTCTTTACAGATAGTGATTCCATACTGTATGTAGGATTGTACGGTGGGATACTCTTTTACAGATAGTGATTCCATACTGTATGTAGGATTATACGGTGGGATACTCTTTTACAGATAGTGAATCCATACTGTATGTAGGATTGTACAGTGGGATCCTCTTTTACAGATAGTAAATCCACACTGTATGTAGGATTGTACAGTGGGATACTCTTTACAGATAGTGAATCCATACTGTATGTAGGATTGTACAGTGGGATACTCTTTTACAGATAGTGAATCCATACTGTATGTAGGATTGTACAGTGGGATACTCTTTACAGATAGTGAATCCATACTGTATGTAGGATTATACGGTGGGATACTCTTTACAGATGTTGAATCCATACTGTATGTAGGATTGTACGGTGGGATCCTCATTTACAGATAGTGAATCCATACTGTATGTAGGATTGTACAGTGGGATACTCTTTACAGATGTTGAATCCATACTGTATGTAGGATTGTACGGTGGGATACTCTTTTACAGATAGTGAATCCATACTGTATGTAGGATTGTACAGTGGGATACTCTTTACAGATAGTGAATCCATACTGTATGTAGGATTGTACGGTGGGATACTCTTTTACAGATAGTGAATCCATACTGTATGTAGGATTGTACAGTGGGATACTCTTTACAGATAGTGAATCCATACTGTATGTAGGATTGTACGGTGGGATCCTCATTTACAGATAGTGAATCCATACTGTATGTAGGATTGTACGGTGGGATCCTCATTTACAGATAGTGAATCCATACTGTATGTCACGGATCCCCAGGTACTGCTGTTCATTCCGTTCACCAGCTCCAGAGGTCTACGTCACCGGCCTTCTAGGCATCACTGAACTGGATTCATTAACACCAACCCCGGACAGTCTTGTCTCATTACGCACACCTGGTTCCCATTCCCCCTGATTAGTATGTTATATTTGTGCCCACTGTTGCCCATTGTCCTTGTCGGTTATTGTTACCATGTCCGTTAGTCCTGTGAGTACCTGTGCTGTTGTATCGGCTTCCATGCTACATGTTATTGTACACTTGTTTTACAGGTGTTGTTTAGAGGTTTACACCTCGCTCTTTTTCTTGGGTGGAGTAAATAAAACCCCCTGTGCCTGTCTCCAATCATTAGACAATGTGACACTGTATGTAGGGTTGTACAGTGGAATCCTCTTTTGAAGATGGGGACTCAATAGGGTTCAGAACCAAAGCACTACACTAGATATGGAGTTGTGAATTGAATTCCTCCACACTCTGTAGGCTACATATGTATTGACAGACACATATGACTGATCATATAGACAACACATGCGTTTGACATGTGCGAGATGGAGATGATTAAGACAGAGACTGTAGTGACAGAGATTCTACATCTAGATTTGACCCCCAATGTTCTTACTTAGTTCCCTCTACGTAGTTCCCTCTACTCTAGAGTCACTTTTAAGCGCTTAATATCTCATTTTAAATTATGGCTGAGGCATTGTGGGCTGTGTGTGTCTCTGTGTGTGTGTTGTGTACTTGAGTTTGTGTGTTTGTGGGTTTCTATGTGTGTGTGTGTGTGTGTGTGTGTGTGTGTGTGTGTGTGTGTGTGTGTGTGTGTGTGTGTGTGTGTGTGTGTGTGTGTGTGTGTGTGTGTGTGTGTGTGTGTGTGTGTCGCTTCAAAATGTTTCTGTGTGTGGTTTCTCTTTGTATGTGTTTCTCTGTCTTTACTTGTTGTGTGTGTGTGTGTGTGTGCAATAGAATGCCTTTATTTGCGCTTCTCTTTGTCTGCTTTCCACTCCACTGAATTAGACATCCCATGATGCCACAGTGCAGCGAAGCAGGAAATGATACTTCCCAGATCCACCGTGTTTTCAGATCTTTTAAATGTATATCTCCAAATGTGTGTCTCTGTGTGTGTGTGTGTGTGTGTGTGTGTGTGTGTGTGTGTGTGTGTGTGTGTGTGTGTGTGTGTGTGTGTGTGTGTGTGTGTGTGTGTGTGTGTGTGTGTGTGTGTGTGTCTGTGTATGCATGTGTGTAGTCAGCAGCCCCACACAGCCCTCCTAAGGAACACCGGTAGTTTATTTTGTTTCAAAGACTTCCCTCTTGATAAGCATTTGATAAAAAATAAGAGAGTTCTCTCGTTGACTGTTTTTTTTCAATCTTTTGTGATCAAATGTAAGCATCGGATGCTCTGTGAGCTCTATGATGGGGGGCTGTTGTTGGTTGTTGGTTCGTTTTTCAGTTTTTCAGTTAAGCTGGCTTGTTTGCCTTCTTTATCGACTGTGTCGAATGAATCGTGAATGTAAAGATGTAAAGCTAAGGCTTTACATCTTTGTAGAAATACAACATACTAGAGCACATCTCTCCTACAGTAGGCCTACTGTCATAACACCTAGGACTGGCACGCTAATTGTTTAATCGTGAAACCGCAGATTATGGATGAAGACAGTCATGAAAATAAAATAACTGTCCTAACCGTTTCAACAGAAATTATACAGAGGGTCAAAGATCATACCCCCAAGACATGCTAACCTCTCACCATTACAGTAACAAGGGACGGTGCTGCTGTGTGTGTTTTTTATTTTATTTAACTAGGCAAGTCAGTTAAGAACAAATTCTTATTTACAATGACGGCCTCGGAAAATTGGGTTAACTGCCTTGTTAAGGAGCAGAACAACCGATTTTGACCTTGACAGGTCGGGGATTTGATCCACCAACCTTTCTGTTACTGGCCCAATGCTCTAACCACTAGGCTACCTGCCGTCCCACATGTTTTAGGGGGTATGGTCTTTGACCCTATGTAACTTTCTCTCTTATCATTATTCACGATTCATTCAGGATTATCCGTAATCATGGTAGCCTCCACATTAATGTGGAAGTGTTTGGAAACATATTCTATTCTTACTTACAATAACATTTTAAAAAATGGCACAATCCATTATTTACGATGAATTTCTATTGGGCACAAAATAATCTGAAACACAACCAAAATGAACTGCAAATGCATCCAACAACTTTGTAGAGTCACAAGCTTGATGTAGTACATTTGTGCTAGGAATATATGTAGGACTAAACATTCCAAACATATAAGAATCTTTTGGTCGTTTAAAAAAATGCTTACCCCTACCTTTACGAGAAAAACTTAATTACTTGTTAAACAAAATCTCTTTCTCTGAGCATTTGTATTTAGCTTAAAATTAGATCATTTTCCAACTGTTTTTAGCATACAGTATATATAGCTCAGTTTTTATAATATTCATTTACAATAGTATTCAGTCATTACTGTCCATCTTTATCGAAATTGTCCATATTTTCAGACACCAATGTATATATGTTTAATTTTATAACGTGATCCCGGTCATTTATCTGACAGATAACCATCACACAAAAATCCATGACCGTCACATACCTAACACCCAATATATAGCATCATGTCTTAAACAGCTAACAGTATCAGACCCAGCCCTAATACTGTTTACTGTATTAGGACCCACTCCTGAGGTTTTCTACACTGTGGTGCTCCCAACCCCCCTCGGTATGTCAGTGAATGGTTTGACCCGGCCCTGTCTGACATCACAGCAGCTCTTTGGTGCCCATCACTCTGAGCTCGGGAGGGGGGGTAATTGTTGTTGCCGGGCCTCCCAAGTAGTGCAGTGATCTAAGGCACTGTGTTACGGTGTCACTACATCTTAGGGTTCAATCCCAGGGTGTGTTGTGACTGGGAGTCTCATAGGGCAGAGCACAATTGGCGTCCGGGTTAGGGGGATGGTTTGGCTGGGGTGGTTTACTTGGCTCCTCGTGCTCTAGCGACTCCATTTGGAGGCCCGGGCACCTGCATGCTGACCTCGGTTGTCAGTTGAATGGTGTTTCCTCCGGTACATTGGTGCTGCTGCAGAGTTAAGTGAGCAAATAGTGGCGAGTGAGATTTCGGAGGATGCATGACTTGACCTTCGCCTCTCCTGATCCTGTTGGGGAGTTGCAGCAATGAGACAAGACTGCAATTGTATATCAGGAAAATGGGGTAAACTTACAACAACAAGACATTTTTTAAATAAAAATGTCGCTGACCACTTCGGACACGCACAAGTTGCAGCAATAGCGTCTCATAAATTTCATGACTATTGCAGCTGGCATGGCGATGACACAAAATGTGATATTAATGCCGTTCCTGTTGAGTAAGAAGAAAAGGTAGATAGAAGGTATATATACAAATATGAATATATTTTGATGTATTGTCATCCGCTTTAACCTCTGTCTTCTTCTAGGTCCATCTTGAGATGTTAGAATACCAGAAAAGTTTTTTTCTTTAAATCATAGCAGCTTTGACTAATGTCTATTCTACACAATGCATGTCAAATGTCAGGCAGAGTTCAAATCAAGTGTAGCTTGAATTCTGCATGTATGTATAGTACATGTAATACATTTACATTAAATACAGGTTAAGTCAAGCATAAACACACTATAGCCATGCTGTCATACTAACAAATGTCTGCAGTTTGTGCAATCACACAAAGCCTGCTGTGTTCTTATAATCAAATCAAATGTATTTAGAAAGCCATTTTTACATCAGCAGATGTCACAAAGTGCTTATACAGAAACCCAGCCGAAAACCCCAAACAGCAAGCAATGCAGATGTAGAAGCACAGTCGCTAGGAAAAACTCACTAGAAAGGCAGCAACCTAGGAAGACGCCTAAAGAGGAACCAGGCTCTGAGGGGTGGCCAGTCCTCTTCTGGCTGTGCTGGGTGGAGATTATAAGAGTACATGGCCATTAAGGCCAGATTGTTCATCAAGATGTCAAAATGTTCATAAATGACCTGGAGGGTCAAATAATAGTAAATAATAGAGAGAGAGAGAGAGGCCTGCTCTGTTCCAATAATGGCACATCAGTAAATACAGATTAACAAAACAAACCAATTCCATTCAAACTTCCCCAGCACTTGCTGAAACACTGCTTACAATATGAATGAAGAATACAGAGGGACAGTGGCCTGTTTACCAGTTAGAATGCATTATCTTTCATAGCCAGCCTGCTTTACAAATGCTTCCTTATCTGTCAAGTCATGTATCACTAAATTCAATTAGACCCACATACATATTTTCATATGTGGCAAGTGAGCTGTGAACGGGAATGGTAACAAACAACCTCGGCCTGAGACAGGAGACAGAGAGCAAGAGGAAGCTATTTAAATAGAGACTGAGGCCAAGACTGACACAGTGGTGGTAGAGACTATTTTATTTATTTATTTAAGTAGGCAAGTCAGACTATGGATATTAAACATGAGCGAACTCCAGTTAGTAATGACTCTCTGTGCTGAGTGTGTGTCTCCGTCTGTATTTATCTCTGTCTCTGTATGTCTCTGTGTGTGTGTGTCTCTCTCTTTCTCTGTGTGTGTGTCTCCCTTTCTCTGTGTGTGTGTCTCTCTTTCTCTGTGTGTGTGTATCTCTGTCTGTCTGTGTGTGTGTGTGTGTGTGTGTGTCTCTATGTGTGTGTGTGTGTGTGTGTGTGTCTGTGTGTGTGTGTGTGTGTGTGTGTGTGTGTGTGTGTGTGTGTGTGTGTGTGTCTCTATGTGTGTGTGTGTGTGTGTGTGTCTTTGTGTGTGTGTGTCTCTGTGTGTGTGTCTCTCTCTCTCTCTCTCTCTCTCTCTCTCTGTTTGTCTCTCTCTCCTCTCAACCTCTCCTAGCCCTCTATCTCCCTGTCTCAGACCACTCCAGCTCCATCTACTCATCCTGTCCGTTGGCCCATGTTAGTGTTAATCTTCCCCAGGCTGAACACTCCCTCTAGTGATGGACACAGGCAATTCCTGAGGATGGGCCAACAGGCACTGCGAATGTTGCCATCCACAACAGACTCACACAGACAGCCCACACAGGCTAGATTGTAAGTGATAATATGATGTCCCCACTGCTAACTAGGAAACATAGTGTATTGAGAGGATGGTTAATACTGTAGGTCTTAGGATATAGGTCTATACTGAATAAAAACTCATGCACAATCTCTCTCTCTCTTTCTCTGTCCTTCTATCTGTCTCTCTTTCTCACATCCCTCACACCAATCCTGATTGCACACTTTCCTTACGTGCAAAGTATGTTCAGAAAGAAAACCCCACGTGTACATTTAACCATTAGAAAAGATAACAATGCATGGTTTGTCAATAGGGCTCTGCTCCATCAGGGTAGCTCACTGCCAGAGCCAAGCGTCATATGAAGATGGTACTATAACTACAGTCAGTGAGCACGATATGCTATATCAAATCCCCTGATGGAAGAAACAGAACCCATACAGGTGGAGGCTGGGTTGGTGGTGGGATATCAGAAACAGCAAACATAGAGGGTAACAGCTAGTTACAGCAGCAAGAGACACCAGCGCATGAGAGCGGGTGACATCCGGCATCGAGGAAGCATGTGTAGAACTGGTCAACTAAATAGACTGCATGTAATTGGCGTGTGAATCCAATTGGTGCAATATCAGCTGATGCAATCAACCACACTCAGGTTTCCCTTCTGAACTGGTTACGCTTCATTTCACCCCCAAACACACACACGTACAGTGCATTCGGAAAGTATTCAGTCTCGCTTGACTTTAGTTACGTTACAGCCTTATTCTTAAATGGATTAAATGTTTTTCCCCCCTCATCAATCTACACACAATCCCCCAAAGTAATACAAAGCAAAAACAGGTTTTTAGAAATGTTTGCAAATGTATTTAAAGTAGAAAACTCAAACACCACATTATCATACATTTTCGGAACCTTTACTCAGTACTTTGTTGAACCACCTTTGGCAGCGATTACAGCCTCGAGTAATTGGGAATGACGCTATTAAGCTTGGCTCACCTGTATTTGGGGAGTTCTTACCGATCTGCTCTACAGATCCTCTCAAGCTTAAAAGCTGACAGTGTTTTATATACTTATTTTATGTTGAATCCTGCGACTCTGTTGGGCTAAATTGCTGTGAGCGCTGCTGTCTGTCCCGGGATCCTGCCAGATTCCGTACAGGAGAGAGACGCGAATGCCCAGCTAGCCACACTGGCTCGGCGATCTCAAATGGAGGCCGCTAATTGAATGTTTCCAGCGTTGCAGCAGCTTTGTTTACTTTGCTTTGTTCCCGGACAATATGGACTGAGCTGACTTTCAATGTAGCAACTGCTTGCTTGCAGAGGACTACAGGAGCAAAATACCTACTCTTAGCAATGAAGTAGCAAATCTACATAAGCTACTAGGGAACCCACGCCCACCTACTTTTTTATTTTTCTACCGCCCCAGTAGCCGCATGCTGCTCTTGTCTGGTGGAAGTTTTGCCGCTGTGTCGGCTCTGCACAGCCAACTCGCCGGTGCTAGGCAGGGTTCCAACCCTGAAGGGGTCTCCCCCTTCTCTGGAGAACGGAGCTGATCTCGACCCAACCAACCAGCCATGGAGGTACGTCACTTGCCGTGGAAGTCGAAGAAGGCGTCCTCTGGCAACGGAGGTCACCATGAAGATGTTGAGCCAGGAACTGACACAGACCAGAAACAGCTTTGCCGTCCTGGATCCAGAGGTTCCGGCGCCTTCGTCCTTTGTGGCTTCCCAATCAAGATTGCATCTGGAGGTACCTGCATCTTCGTCCTCGGCTCGGTCTCCCTCTCTAGTGGCTTCTACTTCGGGTTCAGATCCTCAGAGCTCCCAGCCTCATCAGACCGTGAGGCTGCCTGAGTGACCAGCCCATTCAAAATCACCAGCTGTCATCATAGGGTGTGAAGGATTCAGCAGACTACTGGCATTACACATCTGGCTGAAATACTGCTGTAGCTCTGCTGGAGTCACTTTTATTGATAACTTTGACACCATCTGGAAACAAAAGATACTCAGGAATGACGGAGTCCATCCAGTCCATCCAAATCATCTTGGCTCCTGGACTCTGTCCACGCATTTCAAGGCTAAGTTGAAACAATGACTGGTAAATGATCCAAAACCGGCTCAGTTAATCCCTACCATTGTGACAATGAGTCATCATAATGCTGCATCAAATGTACATTTGAAATCGGAAGTTCACATACACCTTAGCCAGATACATTTAAGCTCAGTTTTCACAATTCCTGACATTAAATCCGAGTAACAATTCCCTGTCTTAGGTCAGTTAGGATCACCACGTTATTTGAAGAATGTGAAATGTCAGAAGAGTAGTAGAGAGAATTATTTATTTCAGCTTTTATTTCTTTCATCACATTCCCAGTGGGTCAGAAGTTTACATACACTCAATTAGTATTTTGTGGCATTGCCTTTAAATTTTTTTACTTGGGTCAAACGTTTCGGGTAGCCTTCCACAAGCTTCCCACAATAAGTTGGGTGAATTTTGGCCCATTCCTCCTAACAGAGCTGGTGTAACTGAGTCAGGTTTGTAGGCTTCCTTGCTCGCACGTGCTTTTTCAGTTCTGCCCACACATTTTCTATAGAATTGAGGTCAGGGCTTTGTGATGGCCACTCCAACACCTTTACTTTGTTGTCCTTAAGCCATTTTGCCACAACTGTGGAAGTATGCTTGGGGTCATTGTCCATTTGGAAGACCCATTTGCGACCAAGTTTCAATTTCCTGACTGATGTCTTGAGATGCTGCTTCAATATATGCACATCATTTTCCTTTCTCATGTTGCCATCTATTTTGTGAAGTGCACCAGTATCTCCTGCCACATAATACCC
The DNA here is from genome assembly GCF_018296145.1 of Oncorhynchus tshawytscha. Taxonomy (NCBI): domain Eukaryota; kingdom Metazoa; phylum Chordata; class Actinopteri; order Salmoniformes; family Salmonidae; genus Oncorhynchus; species Oncorhynchus tshawytscha. The sequence goes on from NC_056460.1 coordinate 14,028,887, forward strand.
CCACAACATGATGCTGCCACCTCCGTGCTTCACGGTTGGGATGGTGTTCTTCAGCTTGCAAGCCTCCCCCTTTTTCCCCCAACCATAATGTTGTTCATTATGGCCAAACAGTTCAATTTTTATTTCATCAGACCAGAGGACATTTCTCCAAAAAGTACAATCTTTGATCTCATGTGCAGTTGCAGACCGTAGTCTGGCTTTTTTATGGCGGTTTTGGAGCAGTGGCTTCTTCCTTGCTGAGCAGGCTTTCAGGTAATTGTCGATATAGGACTCGATTTACTATGGATATAGATACTTTTGTACCTGTTTCCTCCAGCATCTTCACAAGGTCCTTTGCTGTTGTTCTGGGATTGATTTGCAGTTTTCGCACCAAAGTGCGTTCACCTCTAGGAGACAGAACGCATCTCCTTCCTGAGCGGTATGGCAACTGCATGGTCCCATGGTGTTTATACTTGCGTACTTTGTACGTACAGATGAACGTGGTGCCTTCAGGCATTTGGAAATTGCTCCCAAGGATCAACCAGACTTGTGGAGGTCTACAATTTGTTTTCTGAGGTCTTGGCTGATTTCTTTGGATTTTTCCATGATGTCAAGCAAAGAGGCACTGAGTTTGAAGGTAGGCCTTGAAATACATCCACAGGTACACCTCCAATTGACTCAAACGATAGCAATTAGCCTAACAGAAGCTTCTAAAACCATGACATCATTTTCTGAAATTTTCCAAGCTGTTTAAAGGCACAGTCAACTTAGTGTATGTAAACGTCTGACCAAGGCTAAGTTGAATTGTGGAATTGTGATACAGTGAATTATAAATGAAATAATCTGTCTGTAAACAATTGTTGGAAAAATGACTTGTGTCATGCACAAAGTAGTTTTGGCAGCAGCTAATGGGGATCCATAATAAATACAAATACAGAGGAACTCTGGGGCTCTGTCAGAGTCACCATCGGGATCTTGGTCACCTCCATGACCAAGGCCCTTCTCCCCCGATTGCTCAGCTTGGCCGGGCAGCCAGCTCTTGGAAGAGTGTCGGTGGTTCCAAACTTCTTACATTTAAGAATGATGACTGAAGAATGACTCCGGGATGCTGGCCTTCTAGGCAGAGTTCCTCTGTCCAGTGTCTGTGTTCTTTTGCCCATCATAAATGTTTATTTTTATCTGAGATATGGCTTTTTCTTTGCAACTCTGCCTGGAAGGCCAGCATCCCGTAGTCCCAGAGACCACGTGTAACAACACCTGCACAGGAACCGTACATCCGAACATCACACCTGCAGGACAGGTACAGGATGGCAACAACAACAGCCCGAGTTACAGGAACGCACAATCCCTCCATCAGTGCTCAGACTGTCCGCAATAGGCTGAGAGAGGCTGGACTGAGGGTTTGTGGGCCTGTTGTTAGGCAGTTCCTCACCAGACATCACCGGCAACAATGTCGCTTATGGGCACAAACCCACCATCGCTGGACCAGATAGGACTGGCAAAAAGTGCTCTTCACTGACAAGTCGCAGTTTTGTCTCACTTTATCGTCAAAGGAATGAGCGTTACACTGAGGCCTGTACTCTGGAACGGGATCGATTTGGAGGTGGAGGGTCCGTCATGGTCTGGGGCAGTGTGTCACAGCATCATCGGACTGAGCTTAGCATTGCCGGCAATCTCAACGCTGTGCGTTACAGGGAAGACATCCTCCCCCCTCATGTGGTACCCTTCCTGCATGCTCATCCTGACATGACCCTCCAGCATGACAATGCCACCAGCCATACTGCTCGTTCTGTGCGTGATTTCCTGCAAGACAGGAATGTCAGTGTTCTGCCATGGCCAGCGAAGAGCCCAGATCTCAATCCCATTGAGCACATCTGGGACCTGTGGGATCAGAGAATGAGGGCTAGGGCCATTCCCCCCCAGCAATTTCAGGGAACTTGCAGGTGCCTTGGTGGATAGTGGGGTAACATCTCCCAGCAAGAACTGGCAAATCTGGTGCAGACCATGAGGAGGAGATGTGCTGCAGTACATCATGCAGCTGGTGGCCACACCAGATACTTACTGTTACTTTTGATTTTGACCCCCACTTTGTTCAGGGACACATTATTCAATTTCTGTTAGTCACATGTCTGTGGAACTTGTTCAGTTTGTGTCTCAGTTGTTGAATCTTGTTATGTTCATACAAATATTTACACATGTTAAGTTTGCTGAAATGAAAAGCATTTGACAGTGAGAGGACGTTTCTTTTCTTGTTTAGTTTATAACCGACTTACTTTCAGTGTAGTGGGATTACACAACAATGTATTCACTGTTAGAGTGCAGGGGAATCCCTGAACACACTAGAACCTTAATTGTCTAAATAATCGATAATATTTCAACCGGACAATAGCGTATTCAATAGAAAGGAACAACAACGAAGGGCGCCGAATTGGTCACACGTGCCTAACCAGCTATGCATTCTTCCTCAGTCAACTGACAAAAAGGTCTCATTCTTCTTCATTTCTCATAAAACAAGCCTGAAACAATGTCTAAAGACTGTTGACATCTAGTGGAAGCCATATGAACTGCAATCTGGGTCCTAACCCATTAGATACTCTATAGGCATTCAATTGAAAATACCCACATCAAAAAATCCCACTTCCCGGATGTATTTTCCTCAGGTTTTTGCCTGCCATATCAGTTCTGTTATACTCACAGACAATATTTTAACAGTTTTAGAAACTGTAGGGTGTTTTCTATCCAAATCTACCAATTATATGCATATCCTACTTTGTTTACTTTGGGCACACTTCTCATCCAGACGTCGAAATACTGCCCCCAAGCCATAAGAAGTTAGCGGTGGTGGGTTTGGGCCAGCTACTGACGGCGGTGATATTGTTCTCATCCATGCTGACCCCTCCAGGTGTCAGTAAAAAAACAAGGAAGTTTACCGAGGTGCTGTTTTCAGTCTTCACATAAACGTTATGGTCAAGGAGCCATTGAAGAACCTTTTGCACATAATGCATGTGTTCCTTCAGGGAGTGGGAGTAAATCAGGATGTCATCATTGTAGACGATGAGAAAGCGGTTGATCATATCCTGGAAAATCTTATTCATAAAGGATTGGCAGACGGCGGGGGTGTTAGTAAGGCTGTAGGGCATGACCAGGGATTAGTAGTGCCCTCGTGTGGTGATAAAGGCCGTCTTCCATTCATTGCCTTCACGTATACGGACAAGGTTATATGCACTTCGCTGGTCGAATTTTGTATAGATGTTGGCGCGGCCCGCTTTTTCAAGGGTCGCTGGGATCAGAGGAAGAGGGAAACGGTTCTTGACCATGACGTCATTTAGGGAATGGTAATCAATACATGGACGAAGAGTACTGTCATTTTTTCCAACGAAGAAGCTGGACGCAGCCGGGGAAGAAGAAGGGCGAATGAAACCATTTTCCAGTGTTTCATCAATGCAAATCTCCATTGCCTCATTTTCCTGGATAGATAGGGGGTAAACATGGCCCTTCGGTAGGGACACTCCAGGGAGTAAGTCAATAGCACAGTCTCCTGGGCCATGTGGTGGCAGAGTGGAGGCCTTGATTTTGCTGAAGACATTGTTGTACTGAGCGTATTCAGATGGTATGGTGGGTGGCACAGCAGAGGCAGAGTCCTCAATTGTGGTGGCTCAGCAGGTTAGGCTGAGACAACTGGTGAAGCAGGTAGAAGACCAGGACAGTAGTTCACCTTGTCGCCACGAGATGGCAGGGTCGTGACGATAAAGCCAGGGGTGTCCGAGGAAGAGTGGCTGTTTGGGGGATGAGAGTTCCATGATTTGAATGATTTCTGTGTGGAAGACTCCAATCTTCCAGACCAGGAAGATTGGAGGGTCAGGTGGGCAATGAAGCCCATGCCCAATGGCTGCCTGTCCAGGGGTGTTAATCCTAAAGGGAGGGGTGACAGGTTTTAGATCAATGTCAAGCTCTTGTACTAGCTGGTGACCGATAAAATTACCTGCTGCTCCCGAATCTATCAAGCCCTCTATGTACCTAGTAACCCCCTTCACGGTTATCAATACTGGGATGGAGAACTGCTTCTAGGAGATATTTAGAAATAAGGACACGCCTACCTGCATGGCAGCGGAGGGACCCTTCTCATCTCTCCGTAGGGGGGCGAACATGGCAATGGCTGAGTAGATGATCTTTCCCAGTATAGGCAGAGCCTTTCATGGATCCACCTTTGATGTTTGACACACGGGAGAGGAGCATGGCCCAACTGCATGGGCTCTGGAAGACTCGGACGGGATGACGGAATCATGGAAAGAGAAGGTTTCGGGTTCCTGGGTGGCAGAGTTCTTTGGTGGCGATGAGCTGGTTGATAGAGATGGACATACGAATGTATTGATTTAAATCCTGAAGGTCACCTCTACAGGCCAGCTCTGCCTGAAGTTCCCTGTTGAGCCCTCTTCAGTAGACGGTAGGTAAAGCAGCCTCACTCCATCCACTCCCTGCAGCCACGGTGCGGAACTTGAGGGCATAGTCGGCAGCTGAATTGCGTCCTTGCTGAAGTTCTATGAGGAGGCCTCCTATAGGACGACCAGAAGGAGAGTGATCGAATACCTCTTTGAAGAGGGTGTGGAAATGGGTCTCAGATCTGAGTTCTGTGTTGTTGTTCAGTCCATATGGTGGTGGCCCAATCCAGGGCATTGCCTGTGAGTAGGGACAACAAAATACACCCTGCTCTTGTCGGTGGCGAAGTTAGTGGGATTGTGCTCAATGTATTTGCTGCATTGCATCAGAAATCCCTGACATTTCCCAGGTGAACCGTCATATTTTCCAGGCATGGATATGAATGAAGGAGGGCTATGGGTTACGATACCTGGCATCGGAGGAGTAGGGATAGGTAGGCAGAGAAGACGCTCCCTTGCTGGGTTAGGCGCTGATGTTGCTCCACTGAATCAAATCAAATCAAATCAAATTTATTTATATAGCCCTTCGTACATCAGCTGATATCTCAAAGTGCTGTACAGAAACCCAGCCTAAAACCCCAAACAGCAAGCAATGCAGGTGTAGAAGCACGGTGGCTAGGAAAAACTCCCTAGAAAGGCCAAAACCTAGGAAGAAACCTAGAGAGGAACCAGGCTATGTGGGGTGGCCAGTCCTCTTCTGGCTGTGCCGGGTGGAGATTATAACAGAACATGGCCAAGATGTTCAAATGTTCATAAATGACCAGCATGGTCGAATAATAATAAGGCAGAACAGTTGAAACTGGAGCAGCAGCACAGTCAGGTGGAAGTTGAAACTGGAGCAGCAGCATGGCCAGGTGGACTGGGGACAGCATGGAGTCATCATGTCAGGTAGTCCTGGGGCATGGTCCTAGGGCTCAGGTCAGTTGAAAATCAATTCCGTTTTTAGGTGAGGTATTCTGTAATGAATACTCAGGGAGAAAAATGTGTAGATTCATGTGCAAAGCGCAGCAGGGTTTATTTCGACCTTTGCAGAAGGCAGGAATCGTGGTCACAGGCAGGCAATGGTCATACAGAGGTAGGCAAACAGGCAGGTGAATCAAAACTAGGACTGAAGGCTATAATTTATTTTACATTTTATTTAACCAGGTAGGCTAGTTGAGAACAAGTTCTCATTTACAACTGCGACCTGGCCAAGATAAAGCAAAGCAGTGTGACACAGACAATAACACAGAGTTACACATAGAGTAAACAATAAACAAGCCAATAACACAATAACCAAGTCAATGATGCAGCAGGAAAAAAAAGGTCTATATACAGTGTGTGCAAACGGCATGAGGAGGTAGACAATAAATAGGCCATAGGAGCGAATAATTACAATTTAGCAGATTAACACTGGAGTGATAAATGAGCAGATGATGATGTGCAAGTAGAGATACTGGTGTGCAAAATAGCAGAAAAGTCAATAAAATAAAAACAGTATGTGGGTGAGGTAGGTAGATTGGGTGGGCTAATTACAGATGGACTATGTACAGCTGCAGCGATCGGTTAGCTGCTCAGATAGCTGATGTTTAAAGTTGGTGAGGGAAATAAGTCTCTAACTTCAGCGATTTTTGCAATTCGTTCCAGTCACTGGCAGCTGAGTACTGGAAGGAAAGGCGGCCAAATTAGGTGTTGGCATTGGGGATGATCAGTGAGATACACCTGCTGGAACGTGTGCTACTGGTGGGTGTTGTTATCGTGACCAGTGAACTGAGATAAGGCGGAGCTTTACCTAGCATAGACTTATAGATGACCTGGAGCCAGTGGGTCCGGCGACGAATATGTAGCGAGGGCCAGCCGACTAGAGCATACAGGTCGCAGGGGTGGGTGGTATAAGATGATTTGGTAACAAAATGGATGGTACTGTGATAGACTGCATCCAGTTTGCTGAGTAGAGTATTGGAAGCTATTTTGTAGATGACATCGCCGAAGTCGAGGATCGGTAGGATAGTCAGTTTTTCTAGGGTAAGTTTGGGGGCGTGAGTGAAGGAGGCTTTGTTGCGAAATAGAAAGCCGATTCTAGATTTGATTTTGGATTGGAGATGTTTAATATGAGTCTGGAAGGAGAGTTTACAGTCTAACCAGACACCTAGGTATTTATAGTTGTCCACATATTCTAGGTCGGAACCGTCCAGGGTGGTGATGCTAGTCGGGCAGGCGGGTGCGGGCAGCGAATGGTTGAAAAGCATGCATTTGGTTTTACTAGCGTTTAAGAGCAGTTGGAGGCCACGGAAGGAGTGTTTTATGGCATTGAAGCTCATTTGGAGGTTAGTTAGTACGGTGTCCAAGGAAGGGCCAGATGTATACAGAAGGGTGTCATCTGCGTAGAGGTGGATCAGGGAATCACCCGCAGCAAGAGCGACATCATTGATATATACAGAGAAAAGAGTTGGTTCAAGAATTGAACACTGTGGTACGCCCATAGAGACTGCCAGAGGTCCGGACAACATACCCTCCGATTTGACACACTAAACTCTCTCTGCAAAGTAGTTGGTGAACCAGGCGAGGCAGTCATTAGAAAAAACAAGGCTATTGAGTCTGCCAATAAGAATACGGTGATTGACAGAGTCGAAAGCCTTGGCCAGGTCGATGAAGACGGCTGCACAGTACTGCCTTTTATCGATGGCGGTTATGATATTGTTTAGTACCTTGAGCGTGGCTGAGGTAGTAAACTTTAGATAAGCAGGGCAGTATGGATATAGTTCTGTAACAGTTTGGGTCTAGGGTGTCACCCCCTTTGAAGAGGGGGATAACCGGGGTTGCTTTCCAATCTTTAGGGATCTCGGACAATACGAAAGAGAGGTTGAACAGGCTGGTAATAGGGGTAGCAACAATGGCGGCGGATAGTTTTAGAAATAGAGGGTCCAGAGTGTCTAGCCCAGCTGATTTGTACGGGTCCAGGTTATGCAGATCTTTGAGAACATCTGCTATCTGGATTTGGGTGAAGGAGAAGCTGGGGAGGCTTGGGCGAGTAGCTGCGGGGGGGAAGACCCTCAGTCCTCTATCAAATCAAATTTATTTATATTGCCCTTCATACATCAGCTAATATCTCAAAGTGCTGTACAGAAACCCAGCCTAAAACCCCAAAACAGCAAGCAATGCAGGTGTAGAGGCACGGTGACTAGGAAAAACTCCCTAGAAAGGCCAAAACCTAGGAAGAAACCTAGAGAGGAACCAGGCTATGAGGGGTGGCCAGTCCTCTTCTGGCTGTGCCGGAGGAGATTATAACAGAACATGGCCAAGATTTTCAAATGTTCATAGATGACCAGCAGGGTCAAATAATAATAATCACAGTAGTTGTAGAGGATGCAACAGGACAGCACCTCAAGAGTAAATATTAACATTTTAGGGTTCCATAGCCGCAGGCAGAACAGTTGAAACTGGAACAGCAGCAAGGCAAGGTGGACTGGGGACAGCAAGGAGTCATCATGCCAGGTAGTCCTGACGCATGGTCCTAGGGTTCAGGTCCTCCTCAGAGAGAGAGAGAATTAGAGAGAGCATACTTACATTCACACAGGACACCGGATAAGACAGAAGAAGTACTCCAGATATAACAAACTGACCCTAGCCCCCCGACACATAAACTACTGCAGCATAAATACTGGAGGCTGAGACAGGAGGGGTCAGGAGACACTGTGGCCCCATCCGATGAGAGCCCTGGACAGGGACAAACAGAAAGGATATAACCCCACCCACTTTGCCAAAGCCCTACACAATATTGTGCTGCTGATGCCAGGTGCCATAGCAGTCTCTTTCTGCTGTAAAACAGAGGGTCACCAAGCATGTGGCGCAGGTGATGGGGGACTTAATTTTGCAAAGATCACAGCGACGCCTCCATGCTGTGCCCTTTTGGCCCTGAGGCACATCCATTTCTGCAGAAATAAATTTGGGCAGATGAACACCACTTGTGGCAGGAGCTGGATGAACCAGCTTCAGTGGGGGATGGACACCTTGGCCCTGGGGGCTGCCATTCGGAGTCAGTGTCAATGTGAAAGAAAATGTTCAGTTAGAATAGTTTCACATATGAGCCCTGTATCAACAGGTATAATAAACAGATATATATATAGAGTACAGGGAACATAAGGTTGAATATATTATTATGACCTGCTAGATCTACTGTCTCTTTTATATTGTGACATTTCAACTAGATCTACTGTCTCTATTATATTATGACAGATCAGCTAGATCTACTGTCTTTATTATATTACAACAGACCAGCTGTATCTACCGTCTCCATTTCACTTTGGCCATTGTTGTGGGCCTGCCCTCCCATCAACAGCCTATTTGAATAGGCTATTTCATTTGGGGGGGGTGGCAGGCACACGCATCTCACATTTCGTGACATTACATGTTTATATATTGCTTCTAAAAAAAAATTAAATTCACAAATAATATTGTATATTATAAATTTCAAACAAGGGCATTAGCATGATAAGAACTTACCAGTCCAAACGATGTCCACTCCCGTTCAAAAAATATCCCTCCACAATCGCTAAATTAATCGTCCTACAACAATCTCTGTCTCACTTTCCAAATCAATTTATTCTGACATTGTGTGTACATCTGTATTTCTAGACTTAGATTTAGCTTTCTCTGACTTAGTCACCATAATGATTGATATATAAACAGCTGAATCTGCGCGTTTATCCAACAATGCAGTGCGTAACAGGTGTTTCTCCTTCCGGTATGAAACTTCAATAGCGAATTATTCTCTTTACGCTGGAGCTTACTACATGGGTTGGTCTTGCAACACATAAACATGACCTACTGCCGTTTACCTCAGCTCATTGGCTATCTACCCAGCTAGATTTCAAGACGATCAGTGGTCATTGGGTTAAAAGACAGTCAATCAATGAAACAGCGGGCAAATCATTGGTGCACAATGGTGTCATGACTTGTTGTCTTCAAATCGGATTCTTTCAGTCAATACGTCCCGCGAAATGACCCATCAGGTTTGATTGTGTTACAAACAAACCAGTTGATTGCAGTGAAACCAAACATGACTGGAAAAGTCACGTTCTGTGTGGGTTATTTACCTGGAATGTGTCGGCAAAAATAGAATGAGACGGAATTCACGACACAAGCTGTTCACAAAATGTTTCGTGTTAGGCTACAAAAATGGATTTTATCAAACAAAAGATCATTCATTGTGTAACAATGAGCATTGGAATTGCAAACAGACGAAGATCGTCAAAGGTAAACAATTTATTTTAATGCAGTTTGTGATTATGTTACGCCTGTGCTGGTTAAAATTGTTGTTTTTTATGGGGCTCTATGCTCAGATAATTGCATCGTATTCTTTCGCAGTAAATCCTTTTTTAAATCTGACAACGCAGTTGGATTAGCAAGATTCTATGTTTTCGATACATGTGAGACACTTGTATTTTCATGAATGTTTAATATTACTGTTTATGTAGCGATCACCGTATGTTGTGGGATTTCAGCCCGCTAGCGGGTTCTCTGAAGATAGATGGGGGCGATCAATTCACAAATGGTGTCCAGGGCACAGCTGGGAGCGGAGGGGGGTCGATAGCAGGCGGCAACATTGAGAGACTTATTTCTGGAGAGATTAATTTTTTTTATTAGAAGTTCGAACTGTTTGGTTATAGACCTGGAAAGTAAGCCTGCAAAGTTCTGTCAATCTCTGCAGTAGATTGCAACTCCTCCTCCTTCGGCAGTTCTATCTTGACGGAAAATGTTGTAGTTGGGTATGGGAATCTCCAAATTTTTGGTGGCCTTCCTAAGCCAGGATTCAGACATGGCTAGGACTTCAGGGTTGGCAGAGTGTGCCAAAGCAGTGAGTAAAACAAATGTAGGGAGGAGGCTTCTGATGTTGACATGCATGAAACCAATGCTTTTTCGATCACAGAAGTCAACAAATGAGGGTGCCTGATGACACGCAGGGCCTGGGTTTACCTCCACATCACCCGAGGAACAGAGGAGGAGTAGGATGAGGGTACGGCTAAAGGCTATCAAAACTGGTCGCCTTGAGCGTTGGGGACAAAGAATAAAAGGAGCAGATTTCTGGGCATGGTTGAATAGATTCAGGGCATAATGTGCAGACAGGGGTATGGTGGGGTGTGGTAACAGCAGAGGTAAGCCCAGGCACTGAGTGATCATAAGAGAGGTTGTATCTCTGGACATGTTGGTTATAAATGAGTGAGGTCACCGCATGTGTAGGAGGTGGGACAAAGGAGGAATCTGAGGCATGATGAGTGGAACTAAGGGCTCCATTGTAAACTAAAACAATGATAACTACCTAAACAACAGTATACAAGGCATATTGACATTTGAGAGAGACATACAGCGAGGCATAAAGTAATCACAGGTGTTGATTGGGAGAGCTAGCTAAGACAATAACGGGTGAGACAACAACAGCTAATCAGCTAAAACAACAACATCAGGTAAAATGGCGATGACTGGGCAGAGGGGGTCGATTCGCGGCTGAGGCCGACAGATAAACAAAAAATAAACAGAATGGAGTACCGTGATTAATGGACAGTCCAGCAGGCATCAGCTATGTAGCCAAGTGATCACAGGGTCCAGGGGGCAGCAATAGATGGAAAAGGGAAGCCGCGGAGTAGTCGCTACTACGCTAGCACGCGGGCGACACAACGTTTAAAGTTAGTAGCCTGGGGCTCGTAGAAGTGTCACAAAAGGCACAAATAGAATGAACTGAACTGAGTAACTAACACAGGTGAAATCAATGAACAAAAATGAAAGACAGGGCTATGTTCAAGAACACAAAGAAACAGGGCTATGTTCAAGAACACAATGACACAGAACACGAGGTGGACCAAGAAAATAAATGCAGATCCTTACAACTGTAGCTGTTGGTAGGCGCTACTGTTACTGCTAGCTAGCTATACCCCAGTTGGGAAAAGACACAGAGAGGCATTGGTGGCAGACAACATATGTTGTGAGGCTTTTATTTGGGCTGCCTTGAAGTGGTAGCTACAGACAATACCTGCAGACTTCAGTATTTCCTTATTTACTGTTATACAGGTATCAAGAGTATCATAGTTGGGACACAGGATAACAATGAAATAAAGCAGACTGCTTGCCCTAGTGTTCCTCCTGCGTATTAAAACCTTTCCATAGTGAGGGTGATAAAATGGATATAGTAGAGACATAAAGAGAGGGAAACAATAAAAGCTATGGCGAGAGAGAGAGAGAGAGAGAGAGATTTATTTATTTATTTATTTGACATTTTGTTAGGATGAAATCTCTTGAGATGCACCGTTTAGTTTTCAAGAGCCCCCCAAAAAATAATAATACTTACAGACAGACAGAGATAGATAGATAGACAGACAGACAGACAGACAGACAGACAGACAGACAGACAGACAGACAGACAGACAGACAGACAGACAGACAGACAGACAGACAGACAGACAGACAGACAGACAGACAGACAGACAGACAGACAGACAGACAGACAGACAGACAGATAGATAGATAGATAGATAGATAGATAGATAGATAGATAGATAGATAGATAGATAGATAGATAGATAGATAGATAGATAGATAGATAGATAGATAGATAGATAGATAGATAGATAGATAGATAGATAGATAGATAGATAGATAGATAGATAGATAGATAGATAGATAGATAGATAGATAGATAGATAGATAGATAGATAGATAGATAGATAGATAGATAGATAGATAGATAGATAGATAGATAGATAGATAGATAGATAGACGGAGAGTGAGAACGAGAGAGACGGAGAGAGAGAACCAGGATGTGTTTATGTGCTGTGTTCAGCTCAATGGGCCTCGCTGCAGAAAATTGCTGCGTTGTCGACGTAGCAGCCAGAAGAGCAAAAAGTAGTGTAAGCTGAAACACCAAAAATGTGTCAGGGTAAGTATTTATTTAGTTACACGCTTGTTACCATTCATTACTCAACATTACTGCAGGTTTTCAACTCAACTCTGTCTGAACTCAGGCTTTATAATAAAGTATGAACAGAGAGAGAGAGAGACTGTAACTAACGATTTTTACATACTTTAATTAACAGGGGGTGATGTGTGTGTTTTTCTGTTTGTGTGTGTGTGTTTGTGCCAAACTCTCATTCAGCAATTTACCACCAAACACTTGTTAAGTAATGCTACTGCTGTATAATCAACTTACGGTTTATCACATTCCCTCATTAAAACAAAGTTGCATCATCATTTCCCCCTTATGGCCTCACATTTCAACAACAACAGTGGTAGTAGCTATTTACAGTATAATCAATCTGGGGACTGAGGAAACTTCAAGGCACACACCCAGACATACCAGGATGTCAGGCAATCTCCTCGTCTTTTTATTGAGGCCTGCTAGAATGAATCCCAAATGACTGATTGAGTCCCCTATACTCTACATAGTGCACTCCTTCTGACCAGAGCTATATGGCCACTACATAGGGAATAGGGTGCCATGTGGGACGCAGCCCTAGACAGGTAATATCCAGATACATAAGGAGAGCAGTAACAACCCTTCTGTAATTATGTAAACTGTCTGGAGGTAGAAATCGGCTATTGTCCAATGGAGCAGACAGGTGCTAGCCTACGTACGATATCAAAGAGATTTGGAAGCAATTAACACCTTACCTAAGGGCATTGTTCACACAAGGCCTTCATGAGATCCACATTGACAACACCTTCCTTGTGGTGAAGTGTTTTCATGACTAGGCCCCGGAGCATTTCCTGACTTGATTAAACTCTGGCCACTAGTTATTATAGGCTATCAGAAGGGCCCAGAGTATTACCTTAGGCATTAAGTATAGGCTATCACATGGGCCCAAAGTATTGGGATATGCAGTCAGGGATAACTCCAGGCCCTTTTCATTCATAACAATCACACATTTTGTAAAAAAAAAAACTCCAAAGCAGTGAACCTAGCGAGCTCATTTTCTGATGCCCCTCCCTCTCAGCAAAACTCCTCTAAACAGAAGGCAAATGAATAATGCATTGATATCTATGATCTCTCTCTCTCTCTCTCTCTCTCTCTCTCTCTCTCTCTCTGTTTTACTGAGCACTGCTCTATTATTAGGTTTCAAATCAAGCTCGTCTTTACTTCTCTTAAAGAGTTATTAAAAATGTAAATGTGTGAATGCAGAGGGGGTGACTATCATTTGTTTAGAGGCGACTTTCATGAGAATAGTCAAACTCAGAGATACAGAGAGAGAGAGAGAGAGAGAGAGAGAGAGAGAGAGAGAGAGAGAGGAATATTATCTTCCTTTAGAAAATACAATGGGAGAGACAGGAGTTCGAAGTCACATACTGCTTGCTTCCCCAGACTGACTCTGTTAGCACATCTCCTATCATCAAGCCACATCTATTTCCCTCCACTAAATGAAAGATGCTTACGCAATATGTTTGGTAATGGCCGATGTTTGAGCAGGTTATTATCATTAAAATCTAACTGGGAATAAAAAGGGAAGGAGAAGGGGATAGTAAAGTTAATGTGGCGTGGCCCCGTTTTATGGCCACAGTCTTTTTCATAGATAAACTGCTAGATCATTTTAATTAGACAGTGTGTTAATTGAGTGTGGGTCCTGGGGTATAATGTGTCATTATTGGTCTGCATCAATGGCCACCCCTCACAAGAGTGACACCATTCACCCGACTGAGTGAGAAAGAGAGGGAGAGAGTGACAGAAAGAGGAAGGGGAGGGAAAGTGTTTGGGGGGAGGGGTGGAGGGGGGAGTGTGAGTGAGAGAGAGGTAGGGGATCTCCCACCTCAACATCCTCTCTGACATTATTACTTAGTCATTGCGTTCTGCCTAGTGTGCTAACATTCAGGAAATGCCAAGAGAGATCGACGTTACAAGGTATCCCACTTTGCCTAAAAAAACGGTGGTAAAGGTCAAGACTCTGTGCCCAGGGAGAGCATGCTGCATATACCACCTATTTCGATCTACGTACTACACTGCACCATGCAGTCAAACCACTACCATGCAAAACTGGTGTTGGAGAATTAGAGAGAGTCAGACTACATCAGTCCAACCACTACCATCCAAACTGCACTGGGATCAGCTGTTAGAGAGCCAGAGACAATGTCACGGTCGGCTCCTACTTTATCCTGAGATACCCCCTGTGGAAAAAGAGGTTGAATAGAATGAAGAAGAAACCAGATCACATTTGACACTTTTATATTCATGTATTTAACACCCACACACAGACTCTCTCTAACACACACTGACAAACTCACACACACGTACGCCACAAATGCAGCTCAGTGCTCTGTCAAAATCCTTGTATTGCAGAACGGGATCAGTGGCCAAGCGTATTATTACACTCAAGTCATACATTCTTAACGTGTCCTTCCTCAAAGGCCTACTCTAGTACCTCTACCGTGGCGATGGCACAGGAAACATAATGAGACCATTAGCTTGGTGATTGACTGCCTTCAGAACCTTTCGTCCAATGGGTAGCTCCGAGCCATGCAGGAGACGGGAGTCTCAAGGTTTTTAGTGACTTCTGAGGTCTTAGATGTTGCTCTGTTCCAACAGCAGGTGCTATGTAATGTGAGTGTAATTGAACTTGAATGTGTTGTAATGTAGGCATCAATGCAGCATCAATGCAGGCATACTGGGTTAATGTGTTTCTATCAAACGCTGATAAGCCAACTGTAGTTACATTAAACTATCTTCATCGGTTGGTCTTGGAGAGCAGGTATGACAAGGAGTTTCATGACCTGGCCCGACCAGGGAAAGTTCACTAAGGTGAAACGAGGACCCTATGTATAATTCCATCACCTTTCACAACTTTCTCTCAATCCAGTCCATTAACTAGATAATAAAGTTATCTATGCATGTAGTCAATCTTGATAAAGCGACTAAACAAGATGCTAAACGCTAGCCGGAAAAGGTTGGGTCAAGTGCCAAGACGTTAGCTCTTGGGGGCAAGTCAAGACGAATCATCCATTTGGTCATGGCGGCGCATGACGTCTTGCCACCAAGCTTCACTACTTCCACTGCAGAGAGGAAACAAGGGCTGGGAAAACACATTTGTAAACACGAAGTAGACAAAGAGGGGAGGGGATGGAGGAATGAAAAGAGGAAGAGTCCCTTTGGAAGAGTGCATTATTTATCCCATCCTATCCTCCACTCTTCCATTCTTCCTCTAGAGCAGTTAGTTCGTTCCACAGCGGTAGGTAGCAAAATAGTGCCACTTTTCAAGCCATTAGCATCACTAAATGGAAGGGAAGCCATCCAAGGGGTGAGAAGAGACACAGACAGGGCTAGGAACGAGCCCCTGTGTACATCCTAAATCATGTTCCAGGTCTCTGCATGGATGCCAGAGCTGTGTTTAGCTATGCCAACCGACTACGCCACCCTCTCCTCACTGTTGGTGGGTGCAGTAAGGGGGTTGGCGAAAAAAAATATTCTTCCAGACGAGTGGATGTGGTTGACTAAGGAAGTTCATTTCAGTTCAGTTCGATTCATTTCAGTTTGTAAAATTAATTTCAGTACATTTCAGCTGAGTTCAATACATTTCAATTTAGTTCAGAACATTTCAGTTAATTTCAGTTCAATTCATTTCAGTTTATTTTGAGGGGAAGAATCCATGTGTACTAACATAGTCCTTCATTCAGGTTGAGGAGCCAGGTGCTTAAGTCTACTAAATGTACTGCAATTATTGAAGAAATTAAATGTCTCCAATTATGGTCCAGACAGTATGCCAACAGTATAATTAATGAATGTGTATGAAAGAGTTCCACATGTACAGTACATTACTGTAGCCTTACAAAATGGGTATCTTAAACTACTGTGTGTGTGTGTGTGTGTTTATGTGTGTGTGTGTGTGTGTGTGTGTGTGTGTGTGTGTGTGTGTGTGTGTGTGTGTGTGTGTGTGTGTGTGTGTGTGTGTGTGTGTGTGTGTGTGTGTGTGTGTGTGTGTGTGTGTGTGTGTGTGTGTGTGTGTGTGCGTCAATTAGCTCTCTGAAAGAGATGTAGGCATTTTAACCAACTAACAACATTGATAACCTGCCAGATATTATAATGAACTCTCCTTACATTAAAGACCACTCACAGAGTCCTACTCTGCATCTTATACAAATTCATATTTAGATTTTCCCCACTGGATGTATGAAGAACAAAGAGAAAACCGTGTGTTGTATCATGAAGAAAAAACATCAAGATAAAAAAGTGGCCATATATCCTGCCAAGGCAGGCAGATTTTCCTGCACTATTGACATATACCGTATGTAGATATTTACTATCAGCAAAGTGCATTACTGGAAGCAATGTCTTCAAAAGCAAGTGGATGGGTGAAATACATGATCAAGGTTGAAAATCACTTAGGAAAGTGGCTTGTATCATAGTAATGATAAGCATGAAGCACAATAATGGCAGCCATTTTGTATCCACACTGGCAGGAAGAAGGAACCCTACCATTAAATTCATAAACACCACTGAGAATGAGAAACTGGACGCTCGGCCCAAAGGGAGGCTTTCTCCCCATAGGGAGGCTAGTATCCACCCAGGGCTCAAGCACACAGACAGACAGAGAAGAGACCACATTAGCCTTGTCTACCTGCCTCAGAGGGTACCACCTGCCTTGGGGAACAGAACACACCATAACACCTCTACTACCCAGGTCACCCTAGAGGAGTAGTGGCACAGGGCACAACACATATCAGGGAGCACAAGCGGAGCATTCTGAGTAGAAGTTAAAAATAAAAAAAAGGGAAAAGATGGAAAGGGAGTGTGGTGGCACAACGACAATTGAGTGAATGCATGGGTGAGGCCAGAGTAGACTCGTTCAGCCACCCACCCCCACCACACACACACACACCAACCCTAACTGCTGTGGTTAAGTTAGAGTTAGAGAACTTCAGGCTCCATCAGGCCGTCCTTGAGGGCATAATTCATCACCCATTCAATCAGGAGCTAAAGCCCAATGAAGATGAAGTAGTCCAGTACTAGTGTCTGAGAGCTGGAGAAAACATGCTTGAGTAGGCAGTCAATCCCCCTTGCCTGGCCATAAGAAAATATTTCAAAATGGATGCCTGTTTCTGTATTCAAGATAACTATTACAGATTTACAACTGGGGGAACGGAGGCAGGGAGTTGGGCTGGCTGTGGTGGACATTACACCCAGAAAAACGTTTTCACACACACAGAGCCAAGCGCATACACACATACACACACACACACAGAGAGAGTCCGCACGCACACTCACACTCACGCGCACACATACACACACACACACACACACAAATGTCCCCAAACCACCGCAGCCATCACTGTGAGTTAAAAAAACAAGTTCATGCAGTGTGTCATAATTATTTCAGACAGAGGACTGAAACTGAGGGATTCATTTTTTTTATCCAAATGAAATCAAGCAAAAAGAGGCAGCCACCACAACAAAAGAAACATATAAGAATTATTAAAAGAGCCCAGTGGCTTTCTCTTCTTTGAGTCTGCATGATTGTGGAAATAACTTCAATTTATTTCACCATGTTATTCTGTTTCAAATGAAGGCCTCTAAGCCCTTTTAGGGGGGATGAAATCATGTCAGTATTCCAGCCGTTTCAAAATCAAATTGGGATGGAATGATGCTTCTGGAAGATGATTCATCTGTGTCATAACAACCTGGTATTTATTAGAAACCTGGAGTATTAGCCAGAACTGGGACAGGTCATATCATTAACATGGCCTACACGTTCAATTGTGACCTCAGTTAAAAAGTACAAGCTGTCTTCACTCACAGAGGATGAGACGAGTTGTAGTGCATCAACAATTAATACCCTTATGTAGACTGACAGATGTTGGTGGCAGAACAACATGTATGGACCAAAATCAGATATGACATACCAGTTCTCCTCTGTGCAGTTGTAAATCTGCTATTACGGGCTCATCACCACAGGTATTGATCACATATGCCAAGGCATATTAAGAACAGTGTTCTAAGTGCTGTGAATGTTTGCTAGGGAAGTTCAGGCTTCACTAGGGTCCCTCCCTGGATGATTCCATTAGAGACCATTGTCTCAGGCTCTGTATCCCTACAATAACACACCACTGCAGATGTAGCTTTTAGGAAGCACAATGATAGTCTCTCGTACATTGTACGCCACCCTTTGGAGTGTCTGTGTAAGTGCAGGTAACAAGCGCACCGATTATTAACTTGAGGAGCGAGGCATTATTCTGAATAGAATTTACTCTGGCATGATGATAGTCTGCAGACTAATTTATAAAAAATCTATATGAATGGTGGATATGCATATAAAGTCCACATAATTCATAGGCATAGAATATAATTATTAAGCTAGGCCTATTAAATATATGGCTTTTGTAAAGGAATTGTGAACATAGAAGCAACAGGAACAAGCCAGCAATTCAGAGGACCACATAGGCTTGCTTTCATTCAATGCGAAATATCTTTATTACAAGTAAAGAGTTCAAATAATTCATATCCCCGTCAAAAATATTTACAAATCTTCCCGATCAATTGGCCTAGATTGGATGAAAAATATTGGATTCAAAGCGACATATAAACGATCTATAACAAAACATATATATTGCAAAATACAGGGCACGTTAACAGTTATAATTTATTTCAGTCGTATTCATTACATATAAATGAACTAAAACTAGTGGAATTCACCTGTTAGAGTAACCTATATGCGCAAGAATAGTGAGTGTTTTCCAACCGCTATGTGAAGCAATGCTGCTATCGGTATGGCACGGGCACGGAGTCTGCAGCAAGCAAGCATATCTCCGTGTGCAATAGCAATACCAGCCCAACCTGGCCCCGAATGCTTCTGGAGGTGCTGAAACCTATGTGGGATATTGCCCTGCTGTGCGCAACTGAACCAATGTACCTGTTACAGTGGACAAATAACTCGCTAAAACAAGCGAATATTTCCGTGCGGAAAACAGTTTGGATAAAATAAGCCTTTACGGTTCTTGACGAAACGTGCTGCTTCATAATATACAAATGTTTATTTTGTGAAAAACAAATACACATGACAAATGGTGAATAATCATCACTTACGCTGCTGTTTTGCCCCGACCAGTAAACCACTGCGTGGTTATGCGCTGAGTCTCCGGTCAAGGCGAAAGTAGTGCTGCTTAGTTTGGGATCATCTCCTCTGGAAGTCCCTCGACCCTCATCCCTGTTCCACTTGAATTCAGATCGGCCCAGTCTGTGTCCGTCCAGTAACGGACCAGGACTCCTTCTCTCATCCGATGTCTCTCCTTCTAAACCGGGGCCACCGGTCATAAGGCTCTCCCTAAACTCGGGAGTTTCGGGACCGCTTCGCTTCGCTCTCTGTAACGCAACATCCTCAGCACCATCCTTGACTTTACCCAAATCATTCACCCCAATATTATATTCCCCACGGTACCTTTCTTCGTTTTCACTAGACCCAGTTAAATCTTCCAGAGCGACTTTTTGGGTAATTCCATCGTCATTGAATCTCGGCTCATTCACAAGAACACCTGCCTGTTGGGTGTCGCTTGGTACTCCAGTATTTTGGTCAGTAACTCCGAGTAGCTGGCGCTCCAGCGGGACCTGTTCCAGAGCTTTGGCCGCCTGCCTCGTACCATCAGCCGCGTGCGTACCGATATCCATCTGTAATTCCTTCAGGTGTAGCTGGACCGGCGACTGGCACGATGCGCAAGTTATCTCCGCCTTGGCATTTAGCGGGGTATGAGCGGAGATCAGAAACCAGGTACACAGAGTTAAGTGCAAGCCTGGGCAGAAGCCAAGCCAAGTATCCATTGCTGGTATTGTTAGAGATTTTGGTCCAACACACGGAGCGGGAAAACCTTATCCAACCGAGGACCAACTCCTCCCGAAGTCGGTGAGATTGTTGGGGTATTTAGAAAAGCGCTCTTCAGCTAAACTGTTCACGTTCAAGGAGCTGGTCGCGGGAGCCACCACATAGGGGAGGAGCTGTATCGAAGCCGAGCTGCCGAATGTGCGCCAGGATGAGAGGGAGACTGTGAGAGAACCCGAACGCAAGAGCGAGAGGAGAGCGAGAGCTGAAAACGGGAGAGAGAGAGAGAGAGAGAGAGATGCGCCGTGGCTTTCACACTGATGGTGATAGCCCACTAGTAATCGAATATGATATGACCGATAAATACCTATTCAACATAGCTTTCACCAGATAGATAACATCTGACGATGTTCGTATCAGAGTCAAATCAATGGTGTCAATGTATAACGATGCTTGATGTGATTAGGGACCAGGATGTCCAACACATTATAATCTTCACAGTGCTTCAGAAGTCATTCTTTTTATTAACCGGAATCAAAGTAATTGGTTTTTAATGTACTCCTGTCCAAAGGAAACGGTATTTCCTGAAATGCATCTAAATTACTTTAATGTAGCAGGTGCTCTGACACCTTAGACTCTTGCCAATTAGACGTTCCATTATGCCATGACATAAAGGTTCATGTGCGCACAGAGGGAATTATTAGCGCAATAAAGAAATTGCATTTTTTTAAAGATCAGCAGCCGAATAACAATGATGTTTGTGCAACCAGAACATTAAAGACATTGTCCAGTTATTAACTTGTTATTATTTGAGAAAAGGTATTCAAGTAACTGTTCAGTGTTTCCAGATTTGCATGAAATATGACCTACTACAATATCAATTACAATATGACTGAAATAATAGTTTTGCTTCGATTCTTTTTTAATTACCTATGTTTCTTTATTGGAATGGTGTTGGCATACAATAACAACAGAACTGTGTGGGGTATACTGGTCATGAAAAATATTCATGTGAATAGACCACTGATTGGCCAGCTCGTCCGCTGATCCAGACATCATCCTATGTTTGGAAATCGCAGTTTGAGGTGTGGTTTGTTATAGGTCTATGTTATTATAGACCTGTGCGCAATGCTTGTGTCTCTGCATGCTCAAGAATGAAACAATCTTGTCATCAGTTTCATTTATGTCTCATGACAGCCAACAGACGCGACCAGAAATGAACGAGCCACACACGGTGGAGTCGAGTCTGACGGCAGAGTAGTGTACTGGGCTGGAGCATTCAAATTGAGCTCTAGTGTGCGTGCAGAGAGGGCCCAGCGCAGAATCAATAAGACGAATTGGGCGGATTTGGCAGGGAATTACGCTATTCCCCGTGGTAAAACACAACCAGCTCCAAAAGGAGAGAGTCAGGTGGACAGGGAGGGAGGTATAGAGGGAGTGGGAGGAGGAGGATAGGGAGAGAGGGATGGATGGATGGATTTGGAAAAATACACCAGGTGTTTATCAACCCAAGACTTAAGAAGCAGCCAAAGTGTGAAAAAATTATAACACATTGTGCATTTCAAAATTGATTGTAGCCTACCAATTTCTTATAGAATCTAGCCTACATCACAGAAAACCATAAGACATAGAAGTATGCAGAATGTCTTTAATATCTATAATAAATTAGCAGTGGGTGGGAGAATCAGACAGAATCCACAGGTTCATGACCTCCAATAGCATTTGGTATAGCGATAAGCTTGAATATGTTGTGGTCTCGTTGTGGTCAAGATGGCTAAAACCACTGCACCTCCAAATGGCTCCACGCCATACAGGAAATAACCAACGTTTTTCCTCTATTGGCACCCTATTCGCAAATGCTTGTCGTCAAAAGTTCACTCTTAGAAATATCGGTGACTCGAGGAACCCTGGAGATCCTCAAGGAACCCTGGAGATCCTCAAGGAACCCCTGGAGTTCCTCAAGGAACCATTGCTAGTCAATGGTTCATAGTTGCACCTTCAGTTAGTTCAGGGCTTCTTGGAGGAACATTTAATGATTCAAAGTAGCAACGGGGTCTTCCTAGAGTGGTGGCGTGGCTTAGTAGGGGAATGACTTTAAGATATACACTATACTGTATATACAAAAGTATGTGGACACCCCTTCAAATGAGTGGATTTGGCTATTTCAGCCACACCCGTTGCTGACAAGTGTATAAAATTGAGCACATAGCCATGCAATCTCCATAGACAAAAATTTGCATTTTTAACAAGGCACCGTCATAGGATGCCACCTTTCCAACAAGTTGCATCGTCAAATCTCCACCCTGCTAGAGCTGCCCCGGTCAACTGTAAGTGCTGTTATTCTGAAGTTGAAACATCTGGGAGCAACACATGGCTCAGCTTCATGAAATGGGTTTCATGGCCGCACAACGCCAAGCCACGGCTGGAGTGGTGTATAGGTCTTAGCCATTGGACTCTGGAGCAGTGGAAATGCGTTCTCTAGAGTGATGAATCACGCTCTACCATCTGGCAGTCAGATGGACGAACCTGGGTTTGGCGGATGTCAGGAGAACGCTTCCTGCCCAAATACAGAGCCAACTGTAAAGTTTGGTGTAGGAAGAATAATGGTCTGTTAGGCCCCTTAGCTCCAGTGAAGGGACATCTTTAAGCTACAGCATACAATGACATTCTAGACGATTCTGTGCTTAGAACTTTGTGGCAACAGTTAGGGGAAGGTCCTTTCCTGTTTTAGCATGACAATGTCCCTGTGCACAAAGCGAGGTCCATACAGAAATGATTTATCAAGATCGGTGTGGAAGTACTTGAGTGGCTTGCACAGCGCCCTGACCTCAACCTCATCGAACACCTTTTGGATGAATTGGAATGCCGAATGCAAGCCAGGCCTAATCGCCCAAAATCCGAGCTTGACCTCACAAATGCTCTTGTGTCTGAATGGAATCAAGTCCCTCAGCAATGTTCCAACATCTAGTGGAAAGCCTTCCCAGAATAGTGGAGGCTGTTATAGCAGTAAAGGGGGGGGGGGGCGGGGGCAACTCCATATTAATGCCCATGATTTAGAAATGAGATGTTCAACGAGCAGGTATCCAAATACTTCTTGTGTATCTTCTTTTGGCCAGCCGTTAAGAAAATGTCATTCCTGTTCATCTATTTTGTTGTATTGCCATAACATGTTAAAGTTGAACACTGACAGTTTTGCAGCTTTCATGAGTACATTCACACAAATAATTCGATGTTAAATTGATTGTGGCAGTAGGGCGAGTATGGATATAGTCATGAAAACATTTTACTCTGCTTAGCTTAATCAGCGTACGGTCAAAATTGAAGTAAGCATACGTAAATTAAAACACCTGGTTTACTGAGCAATATTTCAAACTACACGTAAACAGCTTAGTCGGCATTCCAGCTGTGTATTTGAGTTGCATATGTGCAAGCACCGGTAGCGCAAGCATCCCTCTATATGTGCAGTGAAGTGAATTCTGAAAAAACTGAAAGTACAGTGGGGCAAAAAAGTATTTAGTCAGCCACCAAATGTGCAAGTTCTCCCACTTAAAAAGATGAGAGAGACTTGTAATTTTCATCATAGGTACACGTCAACTATGACAGACAAAATGAGAAAAAAAATCCAGAAAATCACATTATAGGATTTTTTATGAATTTATTTGCAAATTATGGTGGAAAATAAGTATTTGGTCAATAACAAAAGTTTATCTCAATACTTTGTTATATACCCTTTGTTGGCAATGACAGAGGTCAAACGTTTTCTGTAAGTCTTCACAAGGTTTTCACACACTGTTGCTGGTATTTTGGCCCATTCTTCCATGCAGATCTCCTCTAGAGCAGTGATGTTTTGGGGCTGTTGCTGGGCAACACAGACTTTCAACTCCCTCCAACGATTTTCTATTGGGTTGAGATCTGGAGACTGGCTAGGCCACTCCAGGACCTTGAAATGCTTCTTACGAAGCCACTCCTTCGTTGCCCGGGCGGTGTGTTTGGGATCATTGTCATGCTGAAAGACCCAGCCATATTTCTTCTTCAATGCCCTTGCTGATGGAAGGTGGTTTTCACTCAAAATCTCACAATACATGGCCCCATTCATTCTTTCCCTTACACAGATCAGTCGTCCTGGTCCCTTTGCAGAAAAACAGCCCCAAAGCATGATGTTTCCACCCCCATGCTTCACAGTAGGTATGGTGTTCTTTGGATGCAACTCAGCATTCTTTGTCCTCCAAACACGATGAGTTTTGCCTGGACATGTACTGGCTTAAGCAGGGGGACACGTCTGGCACTGCAGAATTTGAGTCCCTGGCGGCGTAGTGTGTTACTGATGGTAGGCTTTGTTACTTTGGTACCAACTCTCTGCAGGTCATTCACTAGGTCCCCCCGTGTGGTTCTGGGATTTTTGCTCACAGTTCTTGTGATCATTTTGACCCCACGGGGTGATATCTTGCGTGGAGCCCCAGATCGAGGGAGATTATCAGTGGTCTTGTATGTCTTCTATTTCCTACTAATTACTCCCACAGTTGATTTCTTCAAACCAAGCTGCTTACCTATTGCAGATTCAGTCTTCCCAGCCTGGTGCAGGTCTACAATTTTGTTTCTGGTGTCCTTTGACAGCTCTTTGGTCTTGGCCATAGTGGAGTTTGGAGTGTGACTGTTTGAGGTTGTGGACAGGTGTCTTTTATACTAATAACAAGTTCAAACAGGTGCCATTAGCCTCTAGTGACACCCCATCCCGTGAACGGGACCGTTGTCATCATCTGACACTAATTAGCATAACGCAACGGACATAAACCTTCCTAGAAAATATTCCTATTCATGAAAATCACAAGTGAAATATATTGGAACACAGCTTAGCCTTTTGTTAATCACCCTGTCATCTCAGATTTTCAAAATATGCTTTACAGCCAAAGCTAGACAAGCATTTGTGTAAGTTTATCGATAGCCTAGCATAGCATTATGCCTTGCTAGCAGCAGGCAACCTTGTCACGAAAATCAGAAAAGCAATCAAATTAAATCATTTACCTTTGATGAACTTCGGATGTTTTCACTCACGAGACTCCCAGGTAGATAGCCAAAGTACATTTTTTCCCAAAAGATTATTTTTGTAGGCGAAATAGCTCTGTTTGTTCTTCACGTTTGGCTGAGAAATCGACCGGAAATTGCGGTCACGACAACGGCAAAAAATATTCCAAATTAGCTCCATAATATCGACAGAAACATGGCAAACGTTGTTTATAATCAATCCTCAAGGTGTTTTCAAGTATCTATTCGATAATATATCAAACGGGACAATTGGTTTCTCAGTAGAAGTGATTGGAATAATGGCTACCTCTGTATTTTACACGAGAATTTCTCTGGGAGCATCAGGTGACCACTTGCGCAATGAAGCTGCCTACAGGTATTCTTCAACATAAATGCGTAAAACTACGTCATAATGCTGTAGACACCTTGGGGAATAAGTAGAAAGCGTAATCTGGTTGATAGGGCATTCACAGCTCAATAGGGACGCATCGGAACGCAGGGCTTTCAAAAGATGAGTCACTTCCGGGTTGGATTTTTCTCAGGCTTTCGCCTGTAACATCAGTTCAGTTATACTCACAGACAATATCTTTACAGTTTTGGAAACTTTAGAGTGTTTTCTATCCTAAGCTGTCAATTATATGCATATTCTAGCATCTTGTCCTGACAAAATATCCCGTTTCATTTGGGAACGTTATTTTTCCAAAAATGAAAATACTGTCCCCTAGTACCAACAGGTTTAATACAGGTAACGAGTGGAGGACAGAGGAGCCTCTTAAAGAAGAAGTTACAGGTCTGTGAGAACCAGAAATCTTGCTTGTTTGTAGGTGACCAAATACTTATTTTCCACCATAATTTGCAAATAAATTCATTAAAAATTCTACAATGTGATTTTCTGGGGGGGGTTTTTCTCATTTTGTCTGTCCTAGTTGAAGTGTACCTATGATGAAAATTACAGGCCTCTCTCATCTTTTTAAGTAGGAGAACTTGCACATTTGGTGGCTGACTAAATACTTTTTTGCCCCAACTGTATATACACCTGTTCTGAAAGGCCCCAGAGTCTGCAACACCACTAAGCAAGGGGCACCACCAAGCAAGCAGCACCATGAAAACCAAGGAGCTCTCCATACAGGTCAGGGACAAAGTTGTGGAGAAGTACAGATCAGGGTTGGGTGATAAAAAATGTCAGAAACTTTCAACATCCCACGGAGCACCATGAAATACATCATTAAAAAATTGAAAGACTTGGGCACAAACCTGCCAAGAGAAGGCCACCCACCAAAACTCACGGACCAGGCAAGGAGGGCATTAATCAGAGAGCCAACAAAGAGACCAACGATAACCCTGAAGGGGCTGCAAAGCTCCATAGCGGAGATTGGTGTATCTGTCCATAGGACCACTTAAACCGTACACTCCACTGAGCTGGGCTTTATGGAAGAGTGGCTATTTCTTAAAGAAAGAAATAAGCAAACACGTTTGGTGTTTGCCAAAAGGCATGTGGGAGACTCCCCAAACACATGGAAGAAGGTACTCTGGTCAGATGAGACTAAAATTGAGCTTTTTGGCCATCAATGAAAATGCTATGTCTGGCACAAGCCCCACAGTGAAGCATGGTGGTGGCAGCATCGGCGACTTCCGGCGCCGACAGAGATGTCCGCCTCGCTTCGCGTTCCTAGGAAACTATGAGGTATTTTGTTTTTTTACGTGTTATTTCTTACAATGTTACACCAGAAAATTGTAGGTTTTATTATATACAGTCGTGAGGAACTATTGGATAAAAGAGCAATGTCAACTAACCGACCAGGAATACGACTTTCCCGAAGCGGATCCTCTGTTTGGCCTACCACCCAGGACAATGGATCGGATCTAAGCCGGCGACCCAAAACAACGGAGCCGTAGAAGGGTAAGACGGAGCGGTCTTCTGGTCAGGCTCCGTAGACGGGCACATCGCGCACCGCTCCCAAGCATACTACTCGCCAATGTCCAGTCTCTTGACAACAAGGTAGACAAAATCCGAGCAAGGGTAGCATTCCAAAGAGACATCAGAGACCGTAACATTCTTTGTTTCACGGAAACATGGCTCACTCGAGACACGCTATCTGAGTCGGTACAGCCACCTGGTTTCTTCATGCATCGTGCCGACAGAAACAAGCGTCTCTCTGGTAAGAAGATGGGCGGGGGTGTATGCCTTATCATTAACGAGATGTGGTGTGATCATAACAACATACAGGAACTCAAGTCCTTTTGTTCACCTGACTTAGAATTCCTCACAATCAAATGCCGACCGCGTTATCTACCAAAAGGATTCTCTTCGATCATAATCACAGTCGTGTATATTCCCCCCCAAGCAGACACATCGACGGCCCTGAAAGAACTTCATTCGACTCTATGTAAACTGGAAACCACATATCCTGAGGATGCATTCATTGTAGCTGGGGATTTTAACAAGGCTAATCTGAGAGCAAGGCTCCCCAAATTCTATCAGCATATAGATTGTGCTACCAGGGCTGGCTAAACCCTAGATCACAGTTATTCTAACTTAAGCAACGCATTTAAGGCCCTCCCCCGCCCTCCCTTCGGGAAAAGCTGACCACGGCTCCATTTTGTTGGTCCCAGCCTATAGACAGAAACTAAAACAGGAAGCACCCGTGCTCAGGTATGTTCAACGCTGGTCCGACCAATCGGATTCCACGCTTCAAGATTGCTTCGATCACGTAGACTGGGATATGTTCCGCATTGCGGCGAACAACAACATTGACGAATACACTGATTCGGGGAGCGAGTTTATTAGCAAGTGCATCTGTGATGTTGTACCCACAGAGTCTATTAAAACATTCCCCAACCAGAAACCGTGGATTGATGGCAGCATTCGCGCAAAACTGAAAGCGCGAACCACTGCTTTTAATCAGGGCAAGGTGACCAGAAACATGACCGAATACAAACAGTGTAGCTATTCCCTCCGCAAGGCAATCAAACAAGCTAAGCGTCAGTATAGAGACAAAGTGGAGTCGCAATTCAACTGCTCAGACATGAGAGGTATGTGGCAGGGTCTACAGTCAATCACGGACTAAAAAAGAAAAACCAGCCCCGTCGCGGACCACGATGCCTTGCTCCCAGGCAGACTGAACAACCTTTTTGCTCACTTTGAGGACAATACAGTGCCACGGCCCGCTACCAAAACCTGCGGGCTCGCCTTCACTGTAGCCAACGTGAGTAAAACATTTAAACGTATCCTCAGACGGTATCCTCAGAGCATGCGCAGACCAGATGGCTGGTGTGTTTACGGACATATTCAATCAATCCCTATCCCAGTCTGCTGTTCCCACATGCTTCAAGAGGGCACATTGTTCCTGTTCCCAAGAAAGCTAAGGTAACTGAGCTGAATGGCTACCGCCCTGTAGCACTCACTTCCGTCATCATGAAGTGCTTTGAGAGACTAGTCAAGGACCATATCACCTCCACACTACCTGATACCCTAGACCCACTCCAATTTGCTTACCGCCCCAATAGGTCCATAGACGAGGCAATCGCCATCACACTGCACACTGCCCTAACCCATCTGGACAAGTGGAATACCTATGTAAGAATGCTGTTCATCTATGACAGCTCAGCATTTAACACCATAATACCCTCCAAACTCGTCATTAAGCTCGAGATCCTGGGTCTCGACCCCGCCCTGTGCAACTGGGTCCTGGACTTCCTGACGGGCCACACCCAGGTGGTGGGGGTAGGTAACAACATCTCCACCCCGTTGATCCTCAACACTGGGTCCCCACAAGGGTGCATTCTCAGCCCTCTCCTGTACTCCCTGTTCACCCACGACTGTGTGGCCATGCACGCCTTCAACTCATCAAGTTTGCAGACGACACTACAGTGGTAGGCTTGATTACCAACAACAACCAGACGACCTACAGGGAGGAGGTGAGGACCCTCGGAGTGTGGTGTCAGGAAAATAACCTCACACTCAATGTCAACAAAACAAAGGAGATGATCGTGGACTTCAGGAAACAGCAGAAGGAGCAGCCCCCTATCTACATTGACGGGACACTAGTGGAGAGAGTGGAAATTTAAGTTCCTCGGCGTACAAAACACGGACAAACTGAAATGGTCCACTCACACAGACAGCGTGGTGAAGAAGGCGCAGCAGTGCCTCTTCAACCTCAGGAGGCTGAAGAAATTTGGCTTGTCACCAAAACCACTCACAAACTTTTACAGATGCACAATTGAGAGCATCCTGTCGGGCTGTATCACCGCCTGGTACGGCAACTGCTCCGCCCATAACTGTAAGGCTCTCCAGAGGGTAGTGAGGTCTGCACAACGCATCACCGGGTGCAAACTACCTGCCCTCCAGGACACCTACACCACCCGATGTCACAGGAAGGCCAAAAAGATCATCAAGGACAATAACCACCCGAGCCACTGCCTGTTCACCCCGTTATCATCCAGAAGGCGAGTTCAGTACAGGTGCATCAAAGCGGGGACCGAGACACTGAAAAACAGCTTCTATCTCAAGGCCATCAGACTGTTAAAACAGCCATCACTAACATTGAGTGGCTGCTGCCAACATACTGACTCAACTCTAGCCACTTTAATAATGGAAAAATTGATGTGATCAATTGATGACTAGCCACTTTATGTAATGCTTACATTCCCTACATTACTCATCTCATATGTATATACTGTACACTATACCATCTACTGCATCTTGCCATCTTGATGTAATTAAATGTATCACTAGCCACTTTAAACAATGCCACTTTATATAATGTTTTCATATCCTACATTACTCATCTCATATGGATTTACTGTCCTCTATACCATATACTGCATCTTGCCACCTTGATGTTATGTATCACTAGCCACTTTAATCAATGCCACTTTATATAATGTTTTCATACCCTATATTACTCATCTCATATGTATATACTGTACTCTATACCATCTACTGCATCTTGCCTATGCCGTTCGGGCATCCCTCATTCATATATTTTTATGTACATATTCATATTCATTCCTTTACACTTGTGTGTATAGGGTAGTTGTTGTGAAATTGTTGCTCTACATAAAGATAGCCTGGGCTATAAGAAGATTGCCAAGACCCTGAAACTGAGTTGCAGCACGGTGGCCAAGACCATACAATGGTTTAACTGGACAGGTTCCACTCAGAACAGGCCTCGCCATGGTGGACCAAAGAAGTTGAGTGCACGTACTCAGCTTCATATCCAGAGGTTAAATTTGGGAAATAGACGTATGAGTGCTGCCAGCATTGCTGCAGAGGTTGAAGGGGTGGGGGGTCAGCCTGTCAGTGCTCAGACCATACTCCGTACACTGCATCAAATTGGCCTACATGGCTGTCATCCCAGAAGGAAGCTTCTTCTAAAGATGATGCACAAGAAAGCGTGCAAACAGTTTGCTGAAGACAAACAGACTAAGGACATGGATTACTGGAACCATGTCCTGTGATCTGATGAGACCAAGATAAACTTATTTGGTTCAGATAGTGTCAAGCGTGTGTGGCGGCAACCAGGTGAGGAGTACAAAGACAAGTGTGTCTTACCTACAGGCAAGCATGGTGGTGGGAGTGTCATGGTCTGGGGCTGCATGAGTGCTGCCGGCACTGGGGAGCTACAGTTCATTGAGGGAACCATGAATGCCAACATGTACTGTGACATACTGAAGCAGAGCATGATCCCCCTCCCTTCGGAGACTGAGCCGCAGGGCAGTATTCCAACATGATAACGACCCCAAACACACCTCCAAGACGACCACTGCCTTGCTAAAGAAGCTGAGGGTAAAGGTGATAGACTGGCCAAGCATGTCTCCAGACCTAAACCTTATTGAGCATCTGTGGGGCATCCTTAATCTGTGGGGCACCACGGAAGGTGGAGGAGTGCAAGGTCTCTAACATCCACCAGCTCTGTGATGTCGTCATTGAGGTGTGGAAGACGACTCCATTGGCAACCTGTGAAGCTCTGGTGAACTCCCTGCCCAAGAGGGTTAAGGCAGTGCTGGAAAATGATGTTGGTCACACAAAATATTGACACTTTGGGCCCAATTTGGACATTTTCACTTAGGGGTGTACTCACTTTTGTTGCCAGCAGTTTAGACATTAATGGCTGTGTGTTGAGTTATTTTGAGGGGACAGCAAATTTACACTGTTATACAAGCTGTACACTCACTACTTTACATTGTAGCAAAGTGTCATTTCTTCCGTGTTGTCACATGAAAAGATATACTCAAATATTTACAAAAATGTGAGGGGTGTACTCACTTTTGTGATATACTGTAAATGTCTTGGAATGGCTTAGTCAAAGCCCAGAGCTCAATCCAATTGAGAATCTGTGGTCGTCTTAAAGATTGCTGTACACCAGCAGGAACCCATCCAACTTGAAGGAGCTGGAGCAGTTTTGCCTTGAGGAATGGGCAAAATCCCAGTGGCTATATGTGCCAAGCTTATAGAGACATATCCCAAAAGACTTGCAGCTGTAATTGCTGCCAAAGGTGGCTCTACAAAGCATTGACTTTGGGCGGGTGAATAGTTATGCACGCTCAAGTTTTCAGGGGGGGGGGTTTCTTATTTTTTTGTTTGTTTCACAATAAAAAATATTTTTTGCATCTTCAAATTGGTTGGCATGTTGTGTAAATAAAATGATACAAACCCCCCAAAAATCTATTTTAATTCTGGGTTGTAAAGGCAACAAACTAGGAAAAATGCCAAGGGGGTGAAAACCTTCGCAAGCCACTGTATTTCAATGCAACATGTTCAGAAAGATTAAGATGTCTATTTTCTTTCTTCCTAGACTTATGGAATGTCCGCTACCACGTCTTTCTTGTTGACATGATTCTGTATCTCTCCTTTTGAAAGGCTTCCTGGGGAAAGGATGCACCATAAAGGGCACACAAATGAAAATCTTTGAGGTATCTAATGTCTAAAGTTTTGGTTGTACACATGTAAATTCTCTTTATAAGAAATGTACTGAAAAACCCAATGTAAACCCCTCCTTACTGGCTGAGGTAATGGCAACAATGACGTTCAGTATGGTCCTTCATTATTTCTACCTTGAGACCTGTGTCCAAGCCAGTAACCTAAACACAGCACCCAGTCGAATCTATCAACTGCCCTTTCTCTCAGGAGTGCGGCATGAGTCCATGTGGAGTGAGCATGGAGAGATCCCGTTCAAACTTCTCTCATGCTTCTGGTGTACTGGTAGGAAAATGGACAAAGAAATAATGGACTGTAAAAAACAGTGGCGGCTCAGTGGAGAGACTTTATCAAGGGCCATCCACTTTGAACATGTGCCATTGGGACGACGAACTGAAACGGCAGAAGAATGAGTGCTGGGAGGGAAGGGGGTGGTCAACCATGCCCATAATTAATTCAGGCTTATCCAAAATTGTTTATTTGGGGTATCCGGTTGATTGTGAAGGTCTGCACATGTTGAAATGTATAGCAATTTAGAATAAGAATGAATTGAGATATTGATCAGTCATTAACATGCCACTCGCAACAATAGCTCCAGCTCCAGATGTGAACATAAAATAGCTATTAAAAATAACTATCTTAAAGCCACTCCTCCAATAAGCCACGTCTTCCATCTGATATTCTGCCACCTCTACAATATATTATTAAAAAGGTTCCAAATTGAACCCCTCCCATCACAAAAAGATTCCGATTTTAAGCTTTACGCAGGGGTTCCTTGAGGAACCTTTTCAGAGGGGTTCCTTGAGGAACCTTTTTCAACTGCAAAGGTTTTGCCGGTGTAGCAACCCAAAAAGTTCTACCAGGCACCTTTACTGCTAAGAGTGTAGTGCACTATATAGGGAACAGGGTGCCATTTGGGATGCAGTGATTGAACATTTCCTGGGGATGGAAAAATGCCATTTAGCCGTTTAATCTTCTTGCTAATTTCACGTTAAACCACTGCCATATGTCTAATGTCCCTCCCAAATGGTACCGTATTCCCTTTATAGTGCACTACTTTAGACAAGGGAAATATAGGAATAGGGAGCCATTTGGGACATAGCCTAATAAGGCTATGTGATGTAACGGGACCAAGGCTTCTAAAGAATTATCAACATTTCAAATTTTACAGAGGCAACTGTAAATAATTATTGAATTATTGTAGGAATGATTATGGCTTTAATGAGATTTTAATGAAATGGAGCATAAATCCTTATTTTCTGTCACATCACCCACCCGTCCATCAGTTATACCATGTAGCTGAAGTTATTAATCCTTCTTAAGGTTTTTAAATGGATGCAATCATTCCAAAATCTCTGAACCTTGAACTTACCGGTTTTGTCAGATAACACCGGTGAATCTATGTTGGTATGCAGACATGTGATATGAACCCAGTTGGTCATTTTATAGGGCCTTCTGTTGTAAGCCTTACCCTCTTGTTCCTGATCATAGCTTATAGACAACAAGGATCAGCACTCACGCTATGGATGATCTACTGTCTTCTGGCTTCTTATTTGTACCGTAATTGACGCGGGGGTCAATGGCTCCACATTTTGTCATTAGCGAATTGCATTTTTTCTGGTATTGCCTGCGAACCCTGAAGCTGAACATGACCGCCTGCTCAGTATGTAAAAATATGTGAGTTGGCTACTGGTACCGCTTCCAGCCAAACGGTAGCATACCGTAGTGGTTTGAAATCCAATGAGTTCCAAATTGGTTCTGAGATAGCATTGTACAAGAGTTCTGTATGGATTGGTTAAAAAAAATACCTCTAGTACAACCCTTGAACCCTTAAAAGACTATAAACCACCAGGATATACTCTGTACATAAAAGCTCAATATGTGTATGCATTTGTTCTCACTATTTCAAAAGGAATCCAAGAAAAGTTCAATTTCTGACGCTCTTTGATTGTGAGTGTTAGGAAAGGCCTTTGATGTGGATATTAATTTTCCCACAGCTGAATCAAAAACATTTGCCTGATGTTGCAAGAACGTTCCCAGAACACACTTAGTCTGTTTTTTAATAGTAACCCTGCATTCAGTTTCACCAGTCTCTACTTAAGTGATAATGCCAGAGAAGCAGGTGTTTGGAAGATATATAGACCTGAGACAAAGTCGAGGGCCGGCACTCCATGCCAATATATTCTCCAAACACCGGCTTCGAGGGCATTATCACTTAAATAGATCATGCCTGGCGAAACTGAATGTAGGTATTTTCTACCAATCCATACAGAACTCTTGTATCATGTTACTATAGCTTCATATCTTCTGTTCGTTGGATAGTGTCTTTACTAGGTAGTTAGTTGGTTAGCTGGAAAGTTAGTAACTTAGTTCCTCCCTTCTCTCTTTCCCTCTTTCTTTCCTTCCCACCTTCCTTCCTTTTTTGTTTGTCATTCTAGTCTAGAGAGATGTTCACTTGGGTTTTTCCAGAGAAAAGCAGGGGAACCTTGATGAAAAATGAAAGATGTACAATGCAATGTAGGTCAATTGACATTTGAATGGCTTTTGGAGATTGGAATTTCTTCTGAAGATTGGTCTGTTTATTGGCCATCTGAGGGCACCTAACAGTGGCATTCAATAGAGTAGGCCTATTGGGAATGTGAATGCCAAGAAATGTAAGAGCCCTCAAATTGGAAGCAATTGCGAGTTTGTTGTGAATGTGCCACTCACCCTCAACACAGCAGAACCGGAAGCAACCATTTTGCTTAGGGACTTTGTATTAACGAAATAAAAAAAGACATGTGTCATTGTCTATCATCGTCCCTATTGACTAAGCAGTGAACTCACTCACAGTGAACTCACTCACACATAATTGCAAGGAAACAGTCTATACAGTAGTTTCACCCTCTTCCAAATATACTCAAATTCCTTTCATAGGCACAAGCAGCACATTCAATATTCTACATCAAAAGGAAACTTTGAGACTTCCAGAGACCTTGTTCTCCCCTGAGTTTACTGCACCTACACCTACATGTCCTTGAGGTATGTCACTATAATGCATAGATGCAACCTTTGTACAATACGAATTTACACAATGTATAACATGTTCTGAATTCCAATTTGTTGTCGATAACATTAGCTAGGTAGGTTAAGGTTAGGGTTAGGAGTTAAGTTAAATGGCTAAGGTTAGGGGAAGGATTAGCTAACATGCTAAGTAGTTGCAAAGTAACTAAAAAGTAGCAAGTAGTAGAAAAGTTGCTAATTAGCTAAAATGCTAAAGTTTTCCATAATGAGATTTGTACATACAACCTTTGGGTTACTAGATATTTGTTATTTGTTATATGCTCACCCACCCTACTTTAGTGTTTGTGTTAAGTAATCCTCTGTAACAATACCAAACATAACATATCATACTAATTTTAGATTTCCAGATTTACATTTACTATCTTACTTCTAGTCTATGAGACCAGGCTGCACAGCGATGGCTCAGTTTCCTCCAAAAAGCCCTAATTGAATACAGCTAAGTCAGCTATTTTGGAGTCTAACTGCCTACAGAGGACCCTGAGGTGAGAAGATGGATGTTGTTATGGAATGGAGTGGGGTACAAACCTGCCATTGGCAAGTACACATGTGAAGGAGACGAGATTGTGAGTCGGCTTGTAGGAGAACCAAGCAGCAATCTTCACTGTCAGTCTGTTTAAAAGATTGATGCGAAAATCAATATTTCTGCTATTCACTTGACTCCCCCCACTGTCCTCTTTAATGGGAGAAAGAAGCCTAATTTAAGAGCTTTAATTATTATATTACTTTGACAAAGTTTTTAAAAAGCTCACACGTTTTATCGCCACCGCCAACTTGGCTCAAAATCATTGTTATGATCTTTTGAGACAGGCACTGTAATTCCCACGGTAACGATCCGGTTGACAGTATCTGTAATAGGTTATTTGGAGAGTGTGTGTGCGGTGGCAAGGGGAAGATGACACCAAATGGTGACTTTTAACAGTATGCTTCATGTGGTTTGTAAAACATACCTGTATTTAGGGTTGTATTAGTGTTTTCCAATAGAGGTTTCAGAGGCTTCCTCAGTAACATACTATACAAAACAGTTGGCACTAAGCTGCAGAGAGAACTAGCTTAAACAATTAGTGGAAGGGATTTTGTACAGAACATCCACAGGTAGAGCTGGACTAACATGTGTTTGATTATGAGCGTATGTAACACATAAGGTGCTCTATGTTGATATTAGTCTCATTATCAGACTCAAAGGGTAAATTGCAGTCACATTTCGAAGGACTCTATCAAAACCTGACCTTTTACGACAACAGGCCAAGCAGTCAACCCACGTAAGCCTCTTTCAAATGTCACATTCATGTTGTCTTGAAACGTGCTGGATACCAAAGGCTTTGGGGGTATGTACTGTGTATCATCGTGTGGTTATTGATCCAATGGAACCTAATACAATTACAGTGGTCTGTTTGGTGGCACATGGAATACACTTGCTTTATGTTATATGTTCAATGATTGTCTCTTTACGTGGTTCGGTCAGTAAGTAATAACATTGCAGACCTGTGATGTTGACTATCTTTATTGGGTACAGTCTCAGGGGACCATGGTGACGCCATTTATTTGTGTGGGTGTGGTCTGAGCTTCAAAACGTTTGTTAGTGCATAGGTTTTGAGTGTAGTACAGTGACTACTACCACATTACCTTTCAAACGCTTGTGCTTGGACTAATGAATAATACACCATTGTGCACATAACTACCCAGCAAACCTGGAACATTCCCAGAACATTACCTAAGATTCCCATTAAGTTCCAGTTTTAGTGTTTTGGGAACTGTTGTCATTTCCCCACAATGTTCCAACTGCCTGAAGAAATGTTTTAGGAACTTTTACAGAACATTACAAAAATAATAATCTGGGAACGTTCTTGAACCATCAGGTGAAGGATTTTTGCACACTAAAAGAAACATTGTATAAACGTTGTATAATCATCTGCAGAGTTTATATTTGGACAGTTTATATTTTGTGACATCCCCACAATGTTCCTCCCAGACACAGTCTGGGAACCTTTAAATGCGGGCATTTGTCTGCTGAGCTGCGGTGGTTTCCGAGATCTATTTATCATTATTGGCAATGTAAAGATGTTTAGAATTATTCATGAATTGTATGCCTGTTCATTGTAAAGGATGAATAAATCATTATTATTAGTACTCACTGTTTGTCGAGGGTTCTTGCTCTTCCTGGTTTGGGAGGTCAGCTGTCAAACAGTTTGGTTTTGAGACAAGCAATTCTATCTTGTGTCAGGGGGGCGCGCGACATGGAAAGATTATCCCGGGGAGGATAGTTTTATTGGTTTAATTTCATGTCCTTTTGACAAGGGTTCACACTATTATTGAAATGTGTGCGTTTATGGGAATTCCAATGTTATTTCCTTGATGTGTTAATTGTGATGTATTGCCTTATAGAAACCATGTACATAACTGTTGATTGGTTGATCAGTCATGTTTCCTGTCAGGTGGTTTCCTGCAAGGCTATAAGGAGCTGTGATTTGCCATTTGACAGGGAGGAGAGAGGGTTATGCTAGGCCAGAGCTAAAGGCCTTGAAATACTTTGAGCCATGTATACATAGTCTTTCTTTCATTTGTACATTTTTTACATATTTTTAAATAGCGTTAATTTGTTAGGTTAATCCTGAAACTCTGGCACCTGCATTTGGTCGCCCTCCTCACTGATCCACCGCAACGGTCATCCTTACAATACCCATAATACAAAAAAAGGCCTGAACAACAACACCACTATTCCCCTTTTTCATAACAACATGGGGATGTCCTGCCTTGCAAAGTTATCTCCACATTATCTTTCCCAGTGCTGTGTTTATCTCCCAAGCAGAGATATCACCCTGTGTGAGACTCTTCGTGTACAATTTCTACCATCTCCCCTAACTTAAAGATAAAAGAATAGAATCTGTGTCTTATTCCAGTGTTTGCTGAATTATTTATACCATGCCGTTACGGAGTGGAGAACCTCTTCACAATGGTGAGTTGCTCGGCGAACAGGACATGACACACCTTTTATCCCATCTCCCCCCTAGAAAAAAAATAGAGTGAGAGGGGAAAAGAAAGACAGAGAAAAGATACACTTTTAAAAAACAAAAACAAAGAAAGATGTCCTGATGGGCAAAGCGTGTTTATGACCTGTGGAGAGTTCTCTCTCTCTCTCTCTCTCTCTCTCTCTCTCTCTCTCTCTCCCTCTCTCTCTCTCTCTCTCTCTCTCTCTCTCTCTCTCTCTCTCTCTCTCTCTCTGGATTTGGTAGGTCAGGTATGAAAGCCGGGGAATGGTAAACAGCCGATACCAAGCACAAACAGACTCTGTTGCTTTCACCTAAGCGATCTTCAAAGCAAATCTAGCTGCGTATTCCCTCTCCGAACTCATAAATGGATGCTTTTAACCTGATGCAAGGAGCAATTTCAATTCCTGTATTCCTTTTCCTGTATTCCTTTTCCTGTATTCCTTTTCCTGTATTCCTTTTCCTGTATTCCTTTTCCTGTATTCCTTTTCCTGTATTCCTTTTCCTTATTCCTTTTCCTGTATTCCTTTTCCTGTATTCCTTTTCCTGTATTCCTTTTCCTGTATTCCTTTTCCTGTATTCCTTTTCCTGTATTCCTTTTCCTGTATTCCTTTTCCTGTATTCCTTTTCATGTATTCCTTTTCCTGTATTCCTTTTCCGACAAACTCCACTGTAAATGGATGTTCTTCTGTTTAAATGCAGGGAGCAATTTCAACTAGTGGGAGGTCTGGAGACTTAGAAAGAGATTAAAGCTGTAGCCACTGAGGTTGGAAGACGCTTCCAGAACCTGTTCAATGGGAATTTCCATTTTCATCATCCAAACATTTCAAAGGCCATTATATCTTAAAGGTCCCATTTGGAGAGAGAAGGGTGAAGAACATTACTTAGCCAACACTGTTCAGGGGTGTTCAGAGAGAAGGAGGGTGTGGGTGGTAGTGGTGGTGGGGGGGGGGTCCTGCATGCGTGTGTGTATCGATGCCTGCCTTTGTGTGTCTGTGTATAGCATGTGTGTAAGCATGCCTCCCTGCATGGATCACTGAGAAGAGATCAGTAAACTGTGGCCAGCTCTGGGAAAACAAGTTGGGAGGAGAGATATAAAGAGGAATGTGGTTATGAAAACCATTGATATTCATATTAAAGTATAAATATTAATGGGAAAGTGCAGCCAGCTCAGCTCTCTAGGTCCAACGCTGAAATGTGCCTCCATTTTGATTTGCATACTGTACCTCCTATGCCACCCGAAAACAATGCAGTGACTGCACTATGATAGATATTGACATTGACACAAACATTCAAGCGATGGAAACCTATTGATCCCTAGGCCTTTGATTCTTTAGTCTTCCTTGTGAAGTGTGGCTCTAAGAACATTCCCGAGAGGAGTTATGAAATGCGTGAGAATAAGTTCCCTTTCCATCCCCACAATGCTGAGAGGCAGAACCACATGCGCAGGGGGGGGTTTGAATTAATGCAATGCTGAGAGAAAGGAATACGACATTCTTCTTCTTCTTCTCCCTCTTCTTCTCCCTCTTCTTCAAGTGGTATGCTATTGTGGATACTGGATATTGGAAGAAAGCCCAAGACTGATAATATTTGTGCCAAGTCCCAAAGTGGAGACACTCAACTTTACTTTACCCCCTTTCTTTCTCTGCTCATCAGCATCCGTCCTTCCTACCACCGTCCACTACCCATCCTCTCTATTCATTTTCCTCTCTCACTTCTCTCAGTTGCCATGAAAATACTGTCGCATTCCCTCTCTATGAAGCTAAGCAGCTTCTCTTAATTATCACCGCGGCGAGGTGTATCAAGTTCTGTCTGGCTCTGCCACAGGCCTGTCCTCCGTGCTCTCCACCGGTGGCAACTGTAATGAACTAGTTTGGATGGCTGCCCTGATCCTCACAGAAGGAACACAGAAGTTCTTCATTTGTCAAGCTAGTTACACAGGGAGGCTGACCAGAATGAATACTTAACTAGTCAATCAAGACCTTGGACGTTCCAGGTCAAGTTCAAGTGGGTAGCTGATGTCTGGGGGTTTCTGAGTAAACGAGGACATGTGTGATGTTACGCAGAAGGGACAAGACAGATATCGTAACAATATGTTTGATAAGTGTTCATACATTATTAGTGACAGTTTGTTTTAGAGTCTCCTCGCTACACCACACACTTCACTCATAGTTAAGTCAACACCTTTCGAATAAAAGTGCAATATTCTGAGTTTTCGAAAGTGATAGATTGGTTTTCAAAGGGGAGCCAGAGGATCAGATCTTAATTATCCCAGGCTAGGCCCTTTGATCTGGCCTACCCCACCTGACTCTGCAGGTGGTTAATTTAAAGAGAATAATTGAGAAGGGGGGAGTAAAAGGAAAGAGGAGGAGTTGGACTACCTTTGTTACCGTACCACAGTCTCTCTTAAGAACTACTCTAGTAAGAATAGAATGGTACACGTGTTGTTGCGCTAATGACTCATATCAGAATATCCGAAGCATCGAGAAACAAATGACTTAATGACTTAATTAAATGACACATCCATCGCTAATTAGTTTGTTACACAAGAGCAATGGGTTGTTCGTGTAAATGTGAGGGAGATGTTTGTGAGTGTAGTGTGCTAATGAAGTAGGCTATGCTGTTTGGTTGGTATGGTTTCCTTTTTCCAAAGGCATAACATACTGTACAATGTGTTCTACCCGAATACACTTTGAGCATAGTTCTAAAACTGCCTCGAAAGTAGGGCA
Organism: Oncorhynchus tshawytscha; assembly: GCF_018296145.1. Lineage (NCBI taxonomy): Eukaryota > Metazoa > Chordata > Actinopteri > Salmoniformes > Salmonidae > Oncorhynchus > Oncorhynchus tshawytscha. The sequence continues at coordinate 14,069,777 of NC_056460.1, forward strand.
ACCATGTCTTGAAATATAGCTATCTGCACCTTTGAACTGGCATTGATCAGTATATATGTTTACCCCCATAGTTATGTCTGTTACCATTCACTTTATTCATTGCAAGGGTTTTGTCTTTCACCATTCATTCTTTGCACTGCTACATATTCTTCTGTTCCTCAGACTGCACATTGTTAGTTGAACAGACAAAGGGGGAGTTCTACCAGATTATTCCAGCCAAATAAAGATGGCAATTGTTCTCCATTTGCAGATTATGAAGCTGGCAAACTATGCCACTAACCACATCCACTACCTTTCTCAGATTCTCGGCCCCTACAATCATGTTTAAACCATGTTTGCCACTTTATAATGAAGCATGATGATGCTTGAGGAATGAGCTCGTCGTAGATACGCAAGTCGCTAGCGTATCGGCTCCCTAGCCCTTTACAAAGTGCACTGACCTTTTTAACTGGTTGAATTAATTGGGCTCAGGGTTAACCTTTCAGAGCGCTAATACAGTAGCTGAAATAGGACCATCGTTCCCGGGTCGCCTCATTACCACCACTCGCAGCTTTGGAGTTGGAGCCACGAGCGCCCCCAGTTTCCTCACCCCTCCAGTTTGGGGAGAGAAACTGGCCGGTAGCTCGGCTCTTGGCTCCGATGGGAAAAACATTTTTAGGTCAGAACAATTGAGGCACGGTTTTGAAGCGATGCCCAATGCTCTTTGCCTGGTCTTTTAGACTTGGCCATCCATAGGGGTTTAGTTCACTCTTGGGGAATGAAATGGGGGGCCTGGCGTTCCTAAGTGGTGCAGTAGCCGAGTCACTCGACAGGGGACAAAAAGCTATTACTATAGAGTGACTCTGTAGGTAGAAGAAGCATATTAACTAGGTGTTAATGAAGAGATTATCTTGGCAAGTATGCAAGCCAAATGCATTTCCTGGAGCCTTAACCACCCACGATTAGGCAATTAAGCTATGCCTATTTGAACACTCAACAACCATTTGGAGAATGATGATCATTCTCTTTGGACAGTATAATGACCAACCACAAAGGGGAAGAAAAGACCATCGACAGAACAATTACCTATGATAGGTTGTATTATTGTAGACTGTTCTACTGTTGATATAATAACCTACATCACAAGGTTGTCAGGTTTTCTTATGTCACAGAGAAAGAGTTCCAGGTTTGGTTTTTCACAGTATATTAATAAGCTGTGAAGGTAACGGTATGTACACTCTAAAAAAGTACCCTGCACTCTTAGAAAAAAGGTGTTATCTAGAACCTAAAATAGGCTTTCCCCATAGGAGAACCCTTTGAAGAACTAGTTTTGGTTCCAGGTAGAACCCTTTTGGGTTCCACCCTTTCCACAGAGGGTTCTACAAAGAACACAAAAGGATTCTACCTGGAACCAAAAATGGTTATACCTGGAACCAAAAAGGATTCTCCCATGGGGACAGCCTTAGAACTCTTTTGGAACCTTTTTTTCTAAGAGTGTGTGTGCTTACCATCTTAGCCTTTTGTGGTCCACTTTGATAACCCTTCCTTCCCTTCCCTTCAAATATAGTGTGATTGCCTAATGGCCACAGAGCTGTGTGTTTTTCCTTGTCCTGCTGAAGCACTGATTCGGATGACTACTGTCATTATTGATTTATTTATATTATGGGTCAAATTGGCTTGCTCAAACCTCACCTGACCTTTTGCCTGCTCCATGGTGCATGACCTCCCCTCCCCTGATTGTGCCCTGAAGTAGATCAGTCCATCTGTCAAATCCAAGATGCTTTGCTCATCGTTTTCTCCCCTCCCGTTCTACCTCCCTTTCTCTCTCCTTCCCTCTCTTTCCTTTTTACCCCGCTCTACTTGTGTTCCTTTTCCCTAGCCCCTCTCCCTCACTCTCTCTGCAAGTCTTAGGAAGGAATGTAAAAAAAGGGCCCATAAACTGCACAATTACCTAATATTAGAGTGCTGATATGACCAAATTGAGGTGTTGAGACTTGGAATTTTGATCATACTTGAGAGTTAATGGCCTATTTGAGAGTTAGAAAAATCGTCCTCCAGGACTGACTCTCTACCTCTTCAAAGGCACCACTAAAGGGCAACTCTCCAATTAGATCATCAAATAGATCAGGCCTTTCCAAAATATCAGTGATATTGAATAATTACATGTTAATTCAAGTGCTTTGAGGTGCCTTGTAGAAAATACGGAGACCCTTTCTATCTTAATAGACACATAGTTTGCAATTATTCTGGTTAACTGAAGTCCTTCTTAATCAGTACAGATTCGATGTGAATAGTTATTTTCCATTTTTCAGATACAGAACATTCTGTGGACCCAACAAGTTACAGTTTGTTATTCTGAGAGCCAAGAAAAGGAAGCCATCTCAAATTGGTTTCATCCGACAAGGCTCTCCAGCATTCATACAGTTCTGACCTGCTTTTCCTTGGCAGTGGCAGGTCACTGTGTTGCCATGGATAAACCGAAACAATGGACAGAAAAGGGGTGAATGTAATCAAAAGTTGTTATGTATGAGAGACACCTCACTGCAAATAGGGAATACGTATCTATGGTGCAAACATCCATAAATACTGACTGAATAGAATCTGTTTGACACAAACTTGCAAAGTTGAAGGACAAAGAAAATGAAAGAGCTTTATTCAACAGCAATGCTTGTATTGATAACTACGGTCTCAGTGCTTGCACAATCTGCTGTTTAAGTATCAAAGTCAAGGAATTCCACAAGGTTGTGTTCTTGGCCCTATGTTTATTTAATATTTTATTACACTTCATCTACATGGTTTGAGAGAATATAACCATTCATATGTGAAACGTTATTTACCAATAAAACACAGATGATAACATACTTTACACATTACCAACGTAGGATCACAAGGTTCCTACCGGGCTAAGCTTCTGTGCTTAACCATATGTATTCCTTCACAGCAGAATTGACATAACTCGCATTCATACCACTCTGCAATTGTTGATGACAGAACCCCATTTTACATAGTCATTTGAAAATGTATCACCTTGTTGGTAATTCCTTCCGTCCTTGGCAGCATGTAAAATAGCAGTCTGCTTTAACAGTGTGACATTTAACTCATAGGGTATTAACAAGGCTTATCCCAGCAGTCTCTGATGAGCTCCTTATCCCTGCTAACCCATCCAGGTTCTTTATACACAGGGCAATTGCTGTAGCAGGACCTCCGGTGAAAAGCCTAACAAGCCCCAAAGGTATTTGGGTATTTAATACACATATGTTTGAGCTAAATATTTAAGGGAATGGCCTTGATATAAATATTAACTTGTGAGTGATATTTAAATAGCTCTAGGGGAATATTTTTGTGTAAATGAGGGATTCCTTGTATGTTGAGCTTGTATACAGATGCTGCTTGGTTTTTTATGAGCTGTGAAAAGATGTACAGACGTATTTAGCTTTGAAATCGTCGAGAAACACATTTGTATGATTCACCAATATAGAGGGTATGGATCAACACTGAGGCCAAAGTGGTTAGGGTAATTGCAGACAGCCATTATGCCCGGAACAAACATCCTGACATCTTAACAATTATTAAATTCTGAGGGCGCTCCTAAACTTTTCAAACACCCATACCACAGAGATTTGTTTGACTTTTTCAATTTTTTCAATACATTTTGGCCTTTCAGAAGAAAAAAGTACACATCTCATTTATATGCTAAACATTTAGTCTGCCGAAGAATGCCTTATCTATATGCAAATTATAAGTGATCAACTTCAATAACTGTTGCACTAGGTGTCTCCCCAAACCGCCTATTGGCTCCATTTGTCAGACTGCCAGGGTGGCCGAGATCAGCACTAAATGTAACATTCAATCTTGGGAAGAAATGGCAGCAAACACAGACAAATTGCTTGTAGAAAAAGGGAGAGCATAGTGAAGAGCACGCTGGTGATAATGACTTTTATTTGTGTTGCCTACTCCATCTCTATAGCGAAAAGATAAACCAACGAGTCAATAGGGTCTGAGAAACGCCTTTTAAAAGCTAATTGCAGAGGAGCAAATTATTTTGTCTTTGAAGCAGAGAAAGGAAGGATGGAAGGTAGGTATTCACCCAGGAGAAGAATAAAATATGTTATCTTTTGTTATGAAGAGAAAAGAGAGAAAAAACAGTCGTTTGCTACAGAAAACCATCCTTTCTTCTGAAAAACACAAACAAAACGCCAAACATGATTTCACAATGGAGGCAGACATCTTGCATGTGTGTTATTGACATTTCACATTTTATCATACTAGATTTAGAATTCATTATCTCAACCCCTGGGGCAAAATCATCCTTTGCCAAGGTATTCTAGTGGAGAGAGGAAGGTGTCGTGAAGGATGTAGAGCAGAATTCAAGTGATCCTTAAAATAATCAGTGAATTGTAGAACGTCAATAAGACCCCATAGATGGCTTGAATATGGCTCAAAAGTGGACGCGGAGAAGATGTGAGATAACATATGCATTTGAATTATAGAAATATCCAGAATAGAGCTAAAAACCTATTGACCTTGCAATGATCCGTGACATAGTGAAGTTACCTCCCAAAATCCATATAGCAGTACCATCATCAAACCTAAATGATGTCACTTGTAGAATGCTTATCGTTGTGTCTATAATGGTTGGGCTGGTTTAGCATGGGGGCAGTGATACTGATAGGGTCGGGCAGGTTTAGTGTGTGTGTCGTGGGTGGGGAGTCGGTAGTGATACCTGCCACTATACCTGCTGGGAAGAGTCTGTATACCCATTTCCTCCCTCTGTCTGCATGCGGAGAGATGATGTGAAAGCCCAAAGTGGCTTTTTCTCTTATCCTTCCTCCTCCTCTTTTAAATGTCTGAGGACCGCTATAGGCCTTTATCTAATTCAATTCAATTCAAAACATTCAGAAGCACCTGAGAGATACTCCCTTATCTCCTCCACCTTGTTCCCTCAAAATCAAATCAAATCAAATGTTATTGGGCGCATACACATACAGTATATAGCAGATGTTATTGTGGGTGTAGCGAAATGCTTGTGTTCCTAGCTCCAACAGTGCAGCAACAATACACAACAATATACATTAATATTAAAAGAAAAATAAGGGAATTTAGAAATATTAGGACGAGCCATGTCGGAGTCCGGAGTATAAATATACTGTATATATGTGTGTGTGTGTTATTGGATGTATAGATAATACGGGCATTATATGGATAGAATATGAAGTATATCTGAAGAATAGTATATGTACAGCAATAGCTAAATAGGATTGAGCTTGACTAGAAAACAGTATACTTCTCATGGGGGTAAAACAGTATGGAAACATTAGTAAAGTGACCAGTGTTCCATGAGTATGTACATAGGGCAGCAGTCTTTAAGGTGCATGGTAGAGTAACCGGGTGGTAGCCGGCTAGTGACAGTGACTTAAGTTCAGGGCAGAGTACTGGCCGGATGCCAGGTAGTGGTGACTATTTAACAGTCTGATGGCCTTCAGATAGAAGCTGTATGGAGGAAGGTTATGGAAGAAGGTTCCTGGAGTGTCCCCATAACCCACATTATTGCCTTCCTGGTGTGTCCAAATAACCCACATTATTGCCTTCCTGGTGTGTCCCAATAACCCACGTTATTGCCTTCCTGGTGTGTCCCAATAACCCACATTATTACCTTTCTGTGTGTCCCAATAACCCACATTATTGCCTTCCTGGTGTGTCCCAATAACCCACATTATTGCCTTTCTGGTGTGTCCCAATAACCCACATTATTGCCTTTCTGGTGTGTCCCAATAACCCCCGTTATTGCCTTCCTGGACTGTCCCCATAATCCAGGTCATCTTAATCAAATCGGTATACTTTCTCCACGGCAACCTGGATTTTCAAACAGACAATTATTTCGAAAGCAAACAGTTGCTTTCAACTGTGACTTTACCATAATAAAAAGCATGACTACATGAAGGCTTTGCCTGGCAAGCAGCACCTAAGACGAAAGCACAAATTCACTTTTAAAGCAATCAATAGGTGGGGAAATGACTAATATTCAAACGCAAGCGCGGTAAAGTTAAACACGGATCGTATTACGGCTGAGTTACTCCAGAATTACTCAAGTCTTTTTCCATGTCAGGGATAAATGAAGCTCCCAATGTAAGTGTACTTTTAAAAGGAATGTTTTTATTTTTCTTCAGAGTGGGCACTCTGATGAACAAAACAGGGAAAAAAGAGGGAGGCTGGTGTTTGTTGTTCTGTATGGCACTATCTCACTGTAATTGAGGGAGAGATTGGGCAGCTTGGATGGAATACATGGTGAGCGGCCACATCTGTACACACACACACACACACACACACTCCGTTGCCACTGTGTGACACTCCAAATCATCTCTTATCAAATCGCTTATAAAAATAAAAAAAAGATATATACGCTACATGGCTCCTCGTAAAGTGTTCACCTGTCATATTAGACACTCAATAGTGGGAAAGTATTGAAGAGAAATGTAGAGTTCCATTAGGAGCGAGTGTCACGCAGGGCAGAAAATCACTTGTCGTATCATTTGTAAAAGCTGACAGCACTGGAGTTAGTTAATGACATGCAGCTGTTGCGTTGGTGTTGAGCAATGTAATGACCATTATATTATGGAAAGCACTGACTGAAAAAAAGAGATATGAAGAGAAACACTAATACATGTGATTGTGCACACACACGTTCATTGGGATACAAACACTGTGTATCCCAATGAAAACTGCCAAACTCACCCATTATAAGACTTATCAGATGTTGTTTTTTAAATGCATCCAAATAACATGCTTTAGAGAGAAAGCCGGCCTCGGTTGCAGTCATGCAACACATTGTCATGCAAACAGTCTGTCAGAATGCAATGGATCAGCCTAAAGCACCACTTGTGACAGACTGAGTGGACTAAACGTTAGGAACCCCTGCTCTTTCCATGACAGACTGGCCAGGCGAATCCAGGTGAAAGCTATAATCCCTTATTGATGTCACTTGTTAAATGCACTTCAATCAGTGTAGATGAAGGGGAGGAGACAGGTTAAATAAGCATGTTTAAGCCTTGAGACGATTGAGACATGGATTGTTTATTGTGCCATTCAGAGGGTGATTGGGCAAGACAAAATATTTAAGTGCCTTTGAATGGGGTATGGTAGTAGGTGCAAGACGCACCGGTTCGAGTGTATCAAGAACTGCAATGCTGCTGGGTTTTTCACGCTCACCAGTCTCAAGAATGGTCCACCACCCAAAGGACATCCAGCCAACTGGACACAACTGTGGGAAGAATTGGAGTCAACATTGGCCAGCATCCTTGTGAACGCTTTCGATACCTTGTAGAATCCATGGCCCAACGAATTGAGTCTGTTCTGAGGGCAAAAGGGGTTGCAACTCAATATTAGGGAGGTGTTCCTAATAATGTGTTGTACACTCTGTGACATTTACACAATGTTAGAACAATAGTCAGAGAAAGTGTAGAATGTGTTCATACAGAAATCGAACATTCTCTGCAACAGCACTCAGCACAGAGACGACACAGTGTGGAGCACCGAATATACAGAAATATGTGTCTCTGATCTTGGTGGCAGACATGTTTATCCTAGACTGTGACTGCCTCTTTTGTTCAGCCCTGGAGTAGGCACGTGTGCTGTTGTCAGTCACAGAAGGTCCCCTATTCAGAAGCAAGGCTTTTAACCCTGGTTGTGGAGTGCACTGTGACATGCACGGTGACAGCTCTTATAGTGTAAGAGTGGCTGAGTGGCAACCCTTAGCCATTTGGTTGAATAGGCGAGGACGGGAGGGGTGGGTTCTGTGTCTGTTCTGTGTTTGACCAGCTATGGCTCGCACACCAGTGCTCTCTGAAATGGCAACATTGCCTCTAGGCATGCAGACTGGTGCTCCGCTGGAGCTCTCCTCTGTGTACCCTTCCAGCACAAAGAGACAGGGGGAGGGGAATTGGCACAGAGGGTAACATGTGGCTGTATGTGGCTCTCTAAACACACACCAAGCCATAACTTCACATTTCATCTTTACCAAAACATTCCCTTTGATTTGGACATTTTCCACACAACGTATAATGTATAAACATCAAACATATACTAGGAAAACTCTTCACGTTACAATGCTTTCGTAATAATGTAATCTATTAACCTTTAATAACAAAACAAAAATGACATACATTTTCATATTACATCTATCGTCATGACCACCATTGTGGCTGACGGAAACCATTGTTCCAAAGTCCCTTTATTTCATGTTTAATGTTCTGAGGCTGGTTCTCCATAGTAACAGGACAAAGGAATTTGTCTGTGGCCTGAGATTTACCAGGGGCGTGAGGGGTCATAAAACCCCCACATCTTCAGACTCCTAGATCTCTCCTCCTCTGCTGGGGTTGAGAGATAATCTGTAGGGTTGTGGTCTCCTGTAACCTGACCTGATCAGGACAGTCATGACACCTATATGGTGTGCTATGTGTGCCTGATATGGCACAGTATTCCCTATATGGTGTGCTATGTGTGCCTGATATGGCACAGTATTCCCTATATGGTGGGCTACTTTGACTGTCTGAGCTTTGTTCCCTATATCATTTAATTAGCTCTTTCAGACACTGTTCTGGTCCTCTCAGAATCATTCACGGTTGTTTTTTTCATACTGACAATATGACTTTTCCAAGATTGATGATCTGTTCCAGGATGGCGTAGCAGTCGGATGTCTGTTTTGTTTGTCTTGTCCTGTCCCGTCCCGTGTATATATCATTTTCTTCGTAAATATTTGTAATTTTTTAAAAATATTTTTTTAATCAACATTTCCATCTATGGACTGAACATACTCTCCTGCAACCCGCCTCACCCAATGTGGTATGGATCTGCTAGCCCGGCCTGCTGTCTGAATCGCCGTGCCTCCAGCTCGCCTAGCTACTCACTGGACCCTATGATCACTCGGCTACACATGCCTCTCCCTAATGTCAATATGCCTTGTCTATTGTTGTTTTGGTTAGTGATTTTTGTCTTATTTCACTGTAGAGCCTCCACCCCTGCTCAATATGCCTTAGCTAGCCCTTTTGTTCCACCCCCCACACATGCGGTGACCTCACCTGGCTTAAATGGTGCCGCTAGAGACAAAACCTCTCTCATCGTCACTCAATGCTAAGGCTTTCCTCCACTGTACTCACATCCTACCATACCCTTGTCTGTACATTATGCCTTGAATCTATTCTTCCGCGCCCAGAAATCTGCTCCTTTTACTCCCTGTTCCAAACGCACTGGACGACCAGTTCTTTTAGCCTTTAGCAGTACTCTTATCCTACTCCTCTGTTCCTCTGGTCATGTAGAGGTTAACCCAGGCCCTGCAGCCACCAGCATCACTCCCATTCCCCAGGTGGCCTCATTTGTTGACTTTTGTAACCGTAAAAGCATTGGTTTCATGCATGTTAACATTAGAAGCATAAGCCCTAAGTTATTTTATTCATGCTTTAGCACATTCCGCCAACCCGGATGTCCTAGCCGTGTCTGAATCCTGGCTTAGGAAGGCCGCCAAAAATCCTGAAATTTCCATCCCTAATTATAACATTTTCTGTGATGACCCTCCCACTCTGTCTGCCGTATTCTTTCTATTTGCTCTTGTTATCCTTATTAGGATGTCGGCAGGCCGATCTGGGAGGGTCATCAGCAACATGGGATACACCGGGGCCTGGGTGTGTCCCAGGATAAATACACCTCTTCCCCCTTCATTGAGGAGACTCTCTTCATGCAGACACACTTACAGATTTTGGTTGTGGCATTTTTGTGGCTGTTTTGTTTGTTTACTTTGGCATCTTCCAGCACCCCTCATTATCACATGTATGCACGCAAACACTCACTTACACTACTGATTACTGACTACACACACCATTGTTAATTGTATTTAATTTACTTCAGTTAATAAATATATTTTGTCATTCCTTATCTCCACGTTGTCTCCCTTTTTGTTACGAACTTCGAGCCGGTTCGTGACAAGTGGGGGCTCATCCGGAATCTTGAAGGTGTTGTGTTTGGGAGAAAACATGGAGTTAATGTTTGAAAACTCTGTAGGTGCTTTGTTTGCATTTTTTTGTTACAGCTATTTTGAGTTATAGTGTTTGGTAGGCCCAGTATTGGTTGCCTTTGTTTGGTAAACTTGAAACTGCAGTGGATAGTTGGTTGTGTGCTGCGTTGGAAAGAGTACATTGGTTAGTTTCCAGGCCCCTTCCCAGGTTGGAGACTCTTGCTCTACTTGCTGTTGGGGCATCGGTCCGAAGAGGTGAGTACAATCAGTTGTGTACCTCAGTGGGAGATTTGGGTTTCCCCTGTTTTTTTTTGTTTGTGTGGGGTGTCCGTGGACTGAGAAGTTGTCTAGAGGGCACACCCATGGCTTGGGGGAATCCGTGGTTTGGGGGAATCCTTGCCAGCGGGCTACATTGCGTAATTACCCACCGCAAATCCGCACGAAGACTAGGGTTGAGTTATTGTAGGTTTTGGGGAAGCTCCATATATATCTAATCTCTCTTCTGTGGTGCCCAGTGTGATAGTCATTTCTCTTGTGGTTCGGTCTGGTGTCCTCAGCAGATGGGAAGAGCAAGATTTTTGGGGGGGACGCAGGCTGGGTCATTTACTAGGATCCAGGGGGGTATTTTGTTTGTGTGACTGGTATGATGTTCCGGGGCACTTGTTGGTCCCTGGTTTTATGGGTGGGGGTGTGACGACCCTCCCACTCTGTCTGCCATATTCTTTCTCTTTGCTCTTGTTTTCCTTATTAGGATGTCGGCGGGCAGAGCTGGGATGGCGTCAGCGACATAGGACACACCTGGGCCCGGGTGTGTCCCGAGATAAATACACCTCTTCCCCATTCATTGAGGAGATTCTCTCCATGCAGATACACTTGTAGATGTTGTTTGTTTACTTTGGCACCTGTCAACGCCCCACATTATCACATGTAGGCACGCAAACACTCACTTACACTACTGATTACTGACTACACACACCATTGTTAATTGTATTAAGTTTACTTCAGTTAATAAATATATTTTGTAATTCCTTATCGCCACGTTGTCTACCTTTTTGTTACCAACTTCGAGCCGGGTCGTGACATTCTGACAAGATAGAACTGCCAAAGGGGGCGGAGTTAGCCTGCAGAGTTCTGTCATACTATCCAGGTCTGTGCCCAAACAATTCGAGGTTCTACTTTAAAAAATCCACCTTTCCAGATCACCGACCATTTAGAATCCCACCGTACCTTCACCATGATGCAATCTGGTTTCCCGAGCTGGTCGTGGGTGCACCTCAGCCATGTTCAAGGTCCGAAACGATATCATAACCGCCATCGATAAAAGACAGTACTGTGCAGCCGTCTTCATTGACCTGGCCAAGGCTTTCGACTCCGTCAGTCACCGTATTCTTATCGGCAGACTCAATATCCTTGGCTTCTCAACTGACTGCCTCGCCTGGTTGACCAACTACTTCTCAGAGTTCAGTGTGTCAAATCGGAGGGCTTGTTGTCCGGACCTCTGGCAATCTCTTCGGGATTTAAATTCTCGAAGAGTATATATCAATGATGTCGCTCTTGCTGCTTGTGATCCACCTCTACACAGACGACACCATTCTGTATATATCTATCTATGTATATATCTATCTATAGCCCTTCTTTGGACACCGTACTAACAAACCTCCAAACGAGCTTCACCGCCATGCAACACTCCTTCCGTGGCCTCCAACTGCTTTTAAATGCTAGTAAAACTAAGTGCATGCTCTTCAACCGATTGCTGCCCACACCCTTCTGACCGACTAGCATCACTACTCGGACGGTTCTGACCTAGAATATGTGGACAACTACAAATACCTAGGTGTCTGGTTAGACTGTAAACTCTCCTTCCAGACTCACAAACCTCTTGATTCTAGCCATCCCGGATCCGGGATCGTGAATACAGCCTCAAGCTCATTACCATAATGCAACGTTAACTATTCATGAAAATCGCAAATGAAATTAAATTAATATGCTAGCTCTCAAGCTTAGCCTTTTGTTAACAACACTGTCATCTCAGATTTTCAAAATATGCTTTTCAACCATAGCAAAACAAGCATTTGTGTAACAGCTAGCGTAGCTAGCGTAGCATTTAGCGTTAGCATCAGCAGGCAACATTTTCACAAAAACCAGAAAAGCATTCAAATAAATCATTTACCTTTGAAGAACTTCGGATGTTTTCAATGAGGAGACTCTCAGTTAGATAGCAAATGTTCAGTTTTTCCAAAAATATTATTTGTTTAGGACAAATCGCTCTGTTTTGTTCATCACGTTTAGCTACGGAAAAAAACAGTATCCAGGAGTGTAATTATCCCCGCAGCTCATTAGCATAACACAACCTTAACTATTCATGAGAATCGCAAATGAAATGAAATGAATATGCTAGCTCTCAAGCTTAGCCTTTTGTTAACAACACTGTCATCTCAGATTTTCAAAATATGCTTCTCAACCATAGCAAAACAAGCATTTGTGTAACAGCTAGCGTAGCTAGCGTAGCATTTAGCGTTAGCATCAGCAGGCAACATTTTCACAAAAACCAGAAAAGCATTCAAATAAATAATTTACCTTTGAAGAACTTCAGATGTTTTCAATGAGGAGACTCTCAGTTAGATAGTAAATGCTCAGTTTTTCCTGAAAGATTATTTGTTTAGGAGAAATCGCTCCATTTGGTGCGTCACGTTTGGCTACCAAAAAAAAAAAAAAAATTCAGTCATCAAAACGCTGAACTTTTTTCCAAATTAACTCCATAATATCGACTGAAACATGGTAAACGTTGTTTAGAATCAATCCTCAAGGTGTTTTTCACATATCTCTTCTTGATATATCGTTCGTGGAAGCCTCCTCTCTCCTCTCAATCACTGGATGACTGCGTGCAGCTTGTAGATTACGCACCAATTTAGACAAAGGACACTGGGCGGACCCCTGGTAAATGTAGTCTCCTATGGCCAATCTTCCAATGATATGCCTACAAATACGTCACAATGCTGCAGACACCTTGGAGAAACGACAGAAAGGGCAGGCTCAGTCCTGGCGCATTCACAGCCATATAAGGAGACAATGGAAAACAGAGCCTCAAAAATTCTGCTCATTTCCTGTTTGAAGTTTCATCTTGGTTTCGCCTGTAGCATGAGTTCTGTGGCACTCACAGATAATATCTTTGCAGTTTTGGAAACGTCAGAGTGTTTTCTTTCCAAAGCTGTCAATTATATGCATAGTCGAGCATCTTTTCGTGAAAAAATATTGCGCTTAAAACGGGCACGTTTTTTTATCCATAAATTAAAAGAGCGCCCCCTATATCCAAGAAGTTAAGCATCTCTAATCCAAAATCAAATCTAGAATCGGCTTCCTATTTTGCAATAAAGCCAAACATACCCTCGTAAAACTGACTATCCTACCGATCTTTGACTTCGGCGATGCCATTTGCAAAATAGCCCCCAACACTCAACTCAGCAAACTGGATGCAGTCTATCACAGTGCCATCCGTTTTGTCACCAAAGCCCCATATACTACCCACCATTGAGACCGGTATGCTCTTGTTGGCTGGCCTTCACTACATATCCGTCGCCAAACCCACTGGCTCCAGGTCATCTATAAGTCTTTGCTAGGTAAAACCCTGCCTTATCTCAGCTCACTGGTCACCATAGCAACACCCACCCATAGCACTCGCTCCAGCAGGTATATTGCACTGGTCATCCCCAAAGCCAACACTTCATTTGGCCGCCTTTCCTTCCAGTTCTCTGCTGCGAATGACTGGAACGAATTGCAAAGATCTCTGGAGCTGGAGTGTTATATCTCCCTCTCTAACTTTAAGCATCAGCTATTATCAGCTAGTTCCTGTACACAGCCAATCTGTAAATAGCACGCCCTACCTCATCCCCATATTAGTGCTTACCCTCTTGCTCTTTTGCACCCCAGTATCTCTACTTGCACATCATATGCACATATCACTCCAGTGTTAATGCTAAATTGTAATTCTTTTGCCTCTATGGCCTATTTATTGCCTACCTCCGTACTCTTCTATATTTGCACACACTGTACATAGATTTTCCATTTTTGTTTTCTATTGTGTTATCGACTGTACATTTGTTTATGTGTAACTGTGTGGTTGTTTTTGTCGCACTGCTTTGCTTTATCTTGGCCAGGTCACAGTTGTAAATGAGAACTTGTTCTTAACTGGCCTACCTGGTTAGATAAAGGTGAAATAAAGAAGAAAAAATATGTAATCAACCACTCCGTCAGTCACCTGGTTTAACTGATGATATGATCATCAGCCACTCCGTCAGTCACCTGGTTTAACTGATGATATGATCATCAACCATTCCGTCAGTCACCTGGTTTAACTGATGATATGATCATCAACCACTCCGTCAGTCACCTGGTTTAACTGATGATATGATCATCAACCACTCTGTCAGTCACCTGGTTTAGCTGATGATATGATCATCAACCACTCTGTCAGTCACCTGGTTTAACTGATGATATGATCATCAACCACTCTGTCAGTCACCTGGTTTAACTGATGATATGATCATCAACCACTCTGTCAGTCACCTGGTTTAGCTGATGATATGATCATCAACCACTCTGTCAGTCACCTCGTTTATTTTCACATGAAGGCCACCGGGACACCTACAGTACTACTGTATATCTTCAATGTCTTCATCTAGACAGCTACAGTACTATATCTTCATCTAGACAGCTACATTACTATATCTTCATCTCGACAGCTGCATTACTATATCTACCATATCTTCATCTATACAGCTACAGTACTATATCTACTATATGTTCATCTAGATAGTTACAGTACTATATCTACTATATGTTCATCTAGATAGTTACAGTACTATATCTACTATATGTTCATCTAGACAGCAACTGTACTATATCGTCTATATATTCATCTAGACCAGCCTTTCTTAAAGACCTGTTAATGGTGGGTCGTGACATGAGTAAATTAAGAATTATTTAATTAATTGATTTGGCCAAGTGCAACTGCGGTCTCTGTTCAGTGCGCTCTCTGCTTAGCAGCTGTCTCTGCTCAGTTTGGCAACTGCGTGAGTGGAAGAGGGAGATTCCCTTGTGCTTCGCGGCTTACCAGATCTTTTTTCTGGAGTTTTCTTGAAGATCACTCCACGACACACGCTGCAGCGCTGTCGTTCAACAGCAGATGATGCGCTGTAAACCAATGACTTGTCATTCCCACACGCCAAATGGACTCATGCTCGCAACAAGTTCTGACTGACCTCAATCGTCATGAAAAGCCAATACACCGATGAGATTCTCTCTTTCATACAAACTTTGAGAATTAACAAGGAGCTCCCGCAATGTGTTTGGTGTGGGGAAGTTCTCACTAAGGAGTCAATCAATACTAACAAATTCATAAAACGACACGTCCTGACCAAACATCCACAGCATGACGGTACACCCAGGGAATTGTTTCAGAAAAAGGGCGGACTGCTTCAGGAAACAGTGGTTCAGGAAACAGTGGTTCAGGAAACAGTGGTTCAGGAAACAGTGGTTCAGGAAACAGTGGTTCAGGAAACAGTGGTTCAGGAAACAGTGGTTCAGGAAACAGTGGTTCAGGAAACAGTGGTTCGACAGTGGAAAAGTAAGTCAGCTTGCAAGACATTGTTCTTATTTTACAAAAGGTGATGATAAGCAGAGACAAGGGAGTACTATCTCATATTAGTATATGTGAGTTTCTCTTTCAAACAATTCCCTGGCCTTGTACACAGCTAATAGCTAACGTTAGCAAAATAATTTTAGCTAGCTACTGACAGTGCAACCCTAAGTAACAGTACAGATGAAGATGAAAAATGATCAGGCCTAATGCACATCTTGCTGTAGAAGTTTTTGTTGAAAATAAGTCTAGGTTGGAACCGTTGCTGTTAAAATACAAGTCATCATTTTTATTCTGAACTGGAATAAACTGATTGAAGCAAGGTACTTTTTGAGGCGAACACAGTTCTGGGTTGCTCATCTACAGCAGGAAGCGGTCTCCTGCCTGACTAAGAAAGCAGTAGATGTTCTGGTCCTGTTTGGCACCACCTACCTATGTGAGTCAGGGTTCTCAACTCTACTTAAAAAACAAGTACAGAAACAATGCTGAGCATGACCTCAATGTTGCACTGTCAAAAACTGAGCCCAGAATATACATGCTTGTTGTTAACTTGAAACAGCCGCATACCTCTTATTAGAACTGTGTGTGTGTGTTTTCTGGTCTACATCCGTGTGATTATTATTATTATTTCAATCTTTTTTATTTAAATTGAACCTTTTTTAAATAGGCAAGTCAGTTAAGAACAAACCCCCCCAAAAAATCTATTTCAATTCCAGGTTGTAAGGCAACAAAATAGGGAAAATGACAAGGGGGTGAATACTTTCGTAATGCACTGTATCTACTATATCTTCATCTAGATAGTCACAGTACTATATCTTCATTTAGACTGCTACAGTGCTATATATTCTATATATTCATCTGGACAGCTACAGTACTATTGTGTATCTTCTATATCTTCACATAGACATCTATAGTACTATATCTTAATTTAGACTGCTACAGTACAATATCTTCATCTAGACATCTACATTACTATAGTATATATTCCATATCTTCATCTAGACAACCACAGTACTATGTCTTCTATATCTTCATCTAGACAGCTACAGGACTATATATTCTATATCTTCATCTAGACAGCTACAGTACTATATTGACTATATCTTCATCGAGACAGCTACAGTACTATATTGACTATATCTTCATCTAGACAGCCAGAGTACTATATCTTCTATATCTTCATCTAGACAGCCACAGGACTATATATTCTATATCTTCATCTAGACAGCCACAGTACTATATCTTCATCTAGACAGCTACAGGACTATATCTTCTATATATTCATCTGGACAGCTACAGGACTATATCTTCTATATCTTCATTTAGACATCTACAGAACTATATTGACTATATCTTCATTTAGACAGCTACAGTACTATATTGACTATATCTTCATCGAGACAGCTACAGTACTATATCTTCTATATCTTCATCTAGACAGCTACAGTCCTATATCTACTATATCTTCATATAGACATCTACAGGACTATATCTTCTAAATCTTCATCTAGACAGCCAGAGTACTATATCTTCCTCACCCCCATGTCCTCTCATTTCATCCAACACCATTTCCGAACTTTCATTGGTGTCAGTTGGTTTTTGATATATAGGCCAACTAGCTATATGGTCTCTGCATAATGTACCCAGGCCTGGATCCCACCGCTGCCACCAAATGTAAGATAGCATGTAGCTTCCTGTTCAGTGTTAAATAATTTGTCTGCAATGGCACTCTATTCTATATGTGGTACATTACGTTTTATAGTGCACTAAATAGGAAATAGTGTGCCATTTCAGATGGGTTTTATATGGTCACTATATTCTGCCCCTGTCTGGATCCCACCACTGCCACCAAGCATGTAGATTCCTGTTCACTTTTGATTGATTCACTTTATTTGTCCTTGACAGATTTCATCAGGTTGTGTTTCAATTGGCAGCCTATTCTCTATATGGTGCACTACTTCTCTCCAGAAATAATAAATAGGGTGCCATTTGAGACTCGACTTCAGTCTGTCCTAGACTACCTTCAAGGGCCAGACTGAGTGCTCGCCTTGTAGGAACTGGTAGTATAGTATTACACTAGGTTAATTACATTATGAAATATCGATAGAATCTTCAGTCAACAGTTATTCTTTCACACGTAATATAATCCCATCCTATCACTGTCTCTGTTGAGCTAAAAAACAATTATCACTTGTAATTATAGCTGGAGATTTGATTGTGAGAAATGATTTCCAAGACATGGTTTTATTGGGTGCAGTAAAATCCTTGTTGGTTTTTGCATTGATTTTAAAAGGGGTTGCGAGGGCTTTACAGAAGCATGTTTTACAAGACCAGTGGATGATTGTACGCGAGGTGAGTCATTTTTCTTGGTAGTTCATTGGGCTGACGCATTCAGGCTTCTGTTCGCTAATCAAAAACATGACCTTCGTTGATTAGAGACAATATTACTTCTTTCAGATGATTATGGATGCATTGTTTTCTTAGAACTGTGTTCACATGGCCCTATTAGATTTTAAAAAATAAGATTCATCTCATTTAGCCATTTAGGATGTCTCTGTTTTCTGTGTTTAGCGTGTGTGATGTTCCTCCTAACTCTGCAGCTGTAGGCCAATTACGACTAATAAATTATCCTCGTCATTGTTCATCAAATTAATGAATTAATGAAATATTTAACGGTTGGATTACACCTCAAAATGTGTCTAAGCTTCCATAAGTCTCACGCATATAGGCTACAGTAGTAATCCATTGGTGGGTGCTGTAAAATGGAGACCGGTCACAGATTCCTTATTACATCGGCTGCATTCCAAACGGATATAAACAGACGGAAATGGGGAGGTACTTCCTGGACTCGTCCAATCAAAAATGCTCATTTTCGTTTTCCGTTGCAAATCGTTTGAAAATGTTTTCCGTTGTCTGCCCTAATGAATGGGACCATGGTTTCCATGCTTGTCGTCACCCCTCACTAAACCTAATGCTTATCATCACCCTTCACTAAACCTAAACCTCCATGGCTTTATAGATTGATTAGAGTATTCCAATGAAAGCATACAGTACATACACTCTCTCTCTGCATTGTAGAGCCCTGCCAAAATTGAATTACCGGCCGATTCCCTAGATTGTCAAAAACCATTAGTGAGAGATGAGGATTGAGTATGTTATAAGTCACATCACTCGGAAAGATGATAGAAAATATTTTTTCCCGCAGATGTCTGGACTGAGATCCAAAGAGTAGGCATACGTAATTCGAGCCTAATATGCATCATATTAATTTAGTTGTGATTTTTGTTTTTTGTTGTTTTGGGGGAAGGAAGAAAGCTGCTGTTTTCGTCGGCGCTCGCCAAAATGTCTTCATCACCGCCTTGAAGAATAATCACATTTCATGGCCAATGAATGTTATGTGAAGGGTTTGCCACAATTTGGAGAAACTTTGGGCATGACAGTGACAGAGGTCGGGAGGTCAGTTTAGCTAAGCCTTACAGAATTAGTCATGAGAGTTATGTCTCTCTCTGTGGAGAGGAGTTGAAAGAGCTCTCGGCTGCACCAGCTGCTCAGGGAATAGGTGTGTGTGTGTGTTTGAAGAAGGGCTATAGTGTGTGTGTGTTTGTGTGTGTGTGTGTGTGTGTGTGTGTGTGTGTGTGTGTGTGTGTGTGTGTGTGTGTGTGTGTGTGTGTGTGTGTGTGTGTGTGTGTGTGTGTGTGTGTGCGTGTGTGTGTGTGTGTGTGTGTGTGTGTACACATGCGCCTCTGCATGTGTGACAAATTTCCATCTCATTTCCTGGAACTCTCCTGGAACTCACTTCTCTGGTGTCTCCATAGGGAACAGGAAAGAAACCTGGAGGAAACAGGTGGGGCAGTCTGTGTACCTGTGATCCCCCTGTCCCAGGGCAGTGATGTCTGGGCCCAAGCTAGAGAGAGGAAAAGCCCTGTTCAGCCTTATATCACCATGTCATACTCCCTCTCATCCACTGCTTATCCTTCCACAAGACACCCACTGGTGGAGTGAATACAGTGTCCATAAGCTCCTTCTAAATAGGACGATTACGCCAGAGAAGTACTGTATATAGAAAGAAACAACATTCGGAATAGATCTGCTGTTGCTGGACACAGTTCAGGGTACTGTGACCGTCTCGTCTGCTACTGTAGTCCAAGGAATTATTTTTTCTCTCTTTCTCTCTCTCTCTCTCTCTCTCTCTCTCACTCTCTCTCTCTCTCGGCATACTTGTAATAATATCGGAGGTATTTATCCTCCTCTTCCTAAAAGCTTCCTAACATCGTGAATATTTGCAATCTTCAAACATGTTTGATGTTGAAGTGCGAAGTTTGGAGCACCCCCTCATCGAATAGCTGTCCAGCACATTTTCTGTTTAAATTGGGTAAAAATAGAAAAAGGAAAGATAAGGGTTTTTGGGGGAGCATGTGAGTCTCAGGACTTCAGATTGATGATGATTTTCTGATAATGAGACTCAATTAATGTGGAATGATTTGATAAAAATGATGTGTGCTTGAGTTTTTTCATTAACAAGGCAGTGATTAAAATTTGAATTGCAGATAAAAAGGTGTTTCCCAGATATACTCATTGTACTCAAGTCTTTTAATACGTTTTGTATTTTACTATCATAAAATGCCATCTTGACAATGTACACGCTCATTTGAAAGATAACTTGAAAGGTAGATAAGTCTGCAGGCAAGTTGCTCTTTCTGTGTGTATAGGATGTATCATCTTATGAATCTCAATGAATAATTAAACACTTAATAGCGACTCCAAATATTTGGCTTCAATTAATGACTGCCTATTTACGGCTATTACCTTGAGGGTGAGAGTGTTTTAGTAAACAGCATTACTGCGTGGTTGCAATATCAACGTATCTTTTGTGCATATTGTATCATAATTCATTGATGGTGATGTCGCCGCACCCTATCGTTGTTTGTTATGGAATTATGCAACCCTCATGAAACGAATTCAGACTATACGTGGAGGAAGGGTCGTGCTCAGACCTTTGATGGGGCAGGCGCTCAAAATCTACCTTCCTTCCATTCATACACTTCCACGAACTATTCTTTACTCGATTTGAATTTGCTCTGCTGCTAACAGATGCGAACTGCAGTCGCCCTCTTTCGTGTCCCTGACCATGACACAACGCATTCTCGAAATGTCAAAGTAACCTATGTTGGTATTCCTTTCAAAATCACTGCCTGGTGCAGGTGGGAAGCTTGTGCATGTGACGATGTGGCGAGGACACGCACAGCAACGCACGGCCACACTCACTGTGGCAGAAGGGCGGGGGAGAGGGCTTTTTGATTAATGAGTTAACGAGAAATGATCTAGTTGGATAGGCAATTTATAGAGAAAAAAACCCCCGGCACCAATCAAAAAGGCACTTTTTTTTCATAGGAGGGCAAAGGGGGAGGTGCCCCAGCACCCCTAGGGTTCTATTTGTGCATTCGTTTGCGTGACGACATAGCTCTCTGTTTATAAAGCCATACCTTGCTTGGTTGGCTTATCGTCACTCGAAAGTAAAGCCTCCGTTCATCCAATGTAGAGAAAAACAAATTAGTTCAGTAATAAATCTTCAACTTAGGTAATATCTGTTAATTAAATCAAACATAAATGACCCTTTGGCACTTGAAAGTTACGGGGGAACAAACACTCCAACACTTAGGAAATGTAAACTCAAACATGAAGGTGCAAACCACTCAAGTCAACCTAACCGTCAATAACAATATGACCACACTGAACTCTAACATACAGGGCCAACATTTCCAGCAGCACCTCAACTCAGAAAGTCAATACTGCAGACAACAGGACAAGGGAAAATGTAAATCAAGAACCTTATTTGAAACGTAACACTGCAAGAGGTCAAGAAATAGCCACAAACAACATGACGGGTATTGGGGTAATAATAATGTCCCAATAGTGTCCCAAATAGCGGCCTATTCAATATGCCATTTGGGACGCAGGCAGTAACTCTCATCACCAGTCCCAGACACAAAGTGTGATTCTCGCTCCACGGAAGAGCAGGACAGCTGTCAGCACCATGGAATTGCTTGCATGCTTTTCAATCCACAGATCAAGAGAGAGAGGGGAATTAGATACAGAGAGAGAAAGAAATTGAGAGAAAGAGAGAGAGAGGGAGCAAGAAAGAAAGAGAGAGAGAGAGAGAAATAGAGAGAGAGAGAGATTTGCCTACAACCTCACCAGAGGAGGACAAGCTTGGGCTATAGCGGGATGTAGGAAGATAAATAAGATCCCGTGAGAAATTAAATGAATGAAACCTCAAAACAAAAAATCGGTTAGGTTTGGTTGTAACTGGTTGTCTCCGGAGGAAGAACTGAAAATGTCTCACTTGTGGAGTAGCCTGCCTTGTTTGTGTGGTAGTTCTAACGATGTTTCTGGAAGTCATTTGATAGCAAAATAAAATGGCAATCTAGCCAACGCTGAAATCTTTGTATGCAGTGTGCAAAACCACCAGCCACCATACTTGACTGGTAGCTTGATCCTGGAAGATGCTTTGGGTAGCCGACTGAGAAACTAGTCAAAGATGAAATCCCTGTATTCACTGTAGAAACCACCAGCAACCACCTCTACCAGTCCTGTTTATAGTCACTGGGGCCATTTTCCTCAACAGGCTTTGTTCAGTTCCAACCTGTTACGAAATAGGAAATAATAGAAAATGTAACAGAAATTTGTCCTCACTTTAAAAAATATTTTTAATCAAAAGCTAATGGCCGTTCTATTTTCCTTTTCTTCCAACCGTTTATTTGAGTTTTCTGTTGGTCTCTGCGAATAATAATGCTTGTCCCCCAGTGGAGTTGTTCCATTTTCGTATTTTTGTATTTTTTTCCATACCTCTTTTCAACAGCGTTCAGGAACAATTGCTCAGGTGCATCACCATTTACCGTCCCTGGCTTTAAATAGGAACCACAATTGTTTGTCTTCTTTTTTCAGTGGCTTTCTATTATTCCCAACAGGAGGCTGGCTTTTTATGTTGTGGTCTGTGTCGTTTGTTTTTGTTTTTTTACTTGGCTTCCCTGTCTGCTGTCATGGAGTATAATCGCTAACCGATTCATCTTCTGTTGTCACGTTATTCACTTTTCTTCGTTCTACATACAGTTAGTTCAAGCCCACAAGTGGTAGCATAGTTGCTAGTGGTAAACTACAGCACTTCTAGTTCCATACAATGGCTCCATGTTAAAGACACAGTGTAACCCAGCACAAGCACATGGCAGTCAGGTAGCCGAGTGGTTAGAGCGTTGGGCCAGTAACCGAAAGGTTGCTACATCAAATCCCTGAGCTGACAAGGTAAAAATCTGTTGTTCTGCCCCCTGAACGAGGCAGTTAACCCTCTTTTCCTAGGCTCTCATTGTAAATAAGAATTTGTTCTTAACTGACTTGCCTAGTTAAATAAAATAAAAAACACACACAGCAGCCTAATCGACCTCAACATGTCATGTTACGTGTGGTGTAGTCGACAGAGTGGAGTGTCTCTTACCATAGCCTCTATTTTCAATGGGAAGATAATGAGAGAGAGATGTTTGATCTAGGAGAGTAGAGAGATACAGACAGACAGAGAGATAGAGAGAGGAGATCCAGCATTTGGAGCGATCTGCGCTCAAACTAGGTCATAGACTTTCCTTTTGTTAACAGATGGTGCTGGCCGTTTTGATGTCTGTTTTTTTCTTCAGTCCCATGCAGCATCAGTAAACAAACAAACAAACACTGGAAACCCTCCCACCCTCTAACTAATAGCTCGATGTTGTGTAATGTGTAATACTTTATACGGTATGAATGTCTTACTTTACCAACTGTTATCAAAACTCCTCGACAAGAACACTTTATTATAGCTATCGCTCACAAGGAAACAAGACCCTCTGCATCCCAAATGGCACCCTATGCCCTACGTAGTGCACTACTTGGCCCTAGGCAAAAGTAGTGCACTATAGAGGGAAAAGGGTGCCATTTGGAATGCATGCCTTTATTTCAAGTCACCCTTAACCAATTAGAGTGTTAGTGTTTCCTTTAACTCTGGCAAAATAGGCTCCTCTTGCTCACCTTTTTTTGGGATCGTGGAGTACGCTGCTCAAAATAACCATTATCTTCCTATTCATGAATGATGAATAACAAGCCCATGTCACGCTCTCCTGAGAGAAAAACGCAAGAGAACATTTTCCAGCTAGAGTGTAATTTCCTCAGATTTCCATTGTGTTGCCCTATTTGCAGATGGATCAAGGTATTATTTTTGATATCCGTGTAAACATAGCTGATTACTGTATTGAACACACCGACAATGAACTAGATGTGATGTAGGGCCCTTTTTAAATTTGTCAAAATGTCACTGTTAAAATGTCATTTCCTCAGGTTTTGTATTGTATTATTCTGGTATCAGTGTAAACATAAACTGATGATGCCACACCGACATGAACAAGATGAGAGACATTTGATTTTGAAACGTGCCCTAAACGCACTACAACCACAGACATCCCCTGAAGAAATGAAAAAAAGAACGGACTAGCTCTTCTTTCAACCCAGAAGCCCTGGGTGTGACCCCCACGAAGCACTGTTGAAGCACTCTGGAGACATGGCAGGACGCTACCCACTAAGTCCACTGAGAAGTACAGAGACAGCAAACTGCAGCAACATCCAGCAATTGTCCCCTCATCCTGACATGTCTCTCTCACACACACCTTCTTTATGAGTTCTCCATCCCCGACGTTCTGTTAGATGGACAAGCAGAAACATATCAGTTGTTTTTCAATGAACAGATCTGGAACACGCCTGTGTTCCTCTCCTATTCTCTCTGGCCAGGTTCTGTCTCTCTGGCTGTGGCGGCCATTAGAGCCCCCAGCCAGTGCAGACCGCTCCCTCCCTGCCATCACTGCCGAAGCTCGCTGGAGTGAAGCAGTTAACAAGCTGCTCGCTCAGACCGTTGACAGAACAAATGGAGTTGTGTGTGTGGCTAGATAGGATGGGATGGAAAGCCTAGGAGTAACTGATACTGGAGTATATATATATATATATATATATATATATATATATATATATATATATATATATATATATATATATATATATATATATATATATATATATATAGAGAGAGAGAGAGAAAATAAAGGCGGAGAGAGAGAGAGCATCCCCTAGCTTAACCAGAACACCTCCACTGCACCCAATCAGACCCTGAATAGACACTGAATACAGTAGACCACCATCCTGCCATCCCCTCTTGTTCTACTGTACAGTATAGACCATCATCTCACCTACTGACTTTTCAATTGTTCTCCAGTACCAGGCCAAGGAGCCATGTTTAACATGTCACACCTCCTGTATCCAAACACATCTTTATAGTTTGTGATGCCATTTCCCACCAATGTTACACAGAGATTACACTCAAACCGGCCATCTAAAAGGCTTGGTGGTGGAGGAGGACAAATGCGTTAGCCCATTTTGATCAAGGATGTATCCCAGGTGGCACCATATTCCCTATTGGTCCCTGGTCAAAAGAAGTGCACTTTGAATAGGGTGCCATCTGGGACATGGCCCAGGTGTATTTCTCCCCCATCCCCCAGCTGCGGTTTCAGCTAGAGCCGTCAGAGCCACTATCCACTTCATTAGAGGTGATGATAGTGTCCGCATTATTGGAAAACCGAGTTTGATCATTCCAATTACACTGGCTGCATTGATGCGCCAGGCGATAATGGGGTGGAGGGGGAGGAGGAGGGAAGGAATGAAGGGGAGACAACGACAGCAGTGGTTGGCTGCTGCCTGGGCCATTGAGCAACACACACACATTCATAAACAACACACACTCTGTGTGTGTGGCGCTGTCTGTCAGTGATTTGTTTTTCTGTCTCTCTCTCTCTCTCTCTCTCTCTCTCTCTCTCTCTCTCGCACGCACACACACCTCGCAACCACAACCCTTTCCCCACACTCACTCTCCCCTCCTCCCCACACAAAGATTACCCCCTGTCTACAACCCCCACAGATCTAACCAACCCTCCCTCCACAGCCTCACTAAGACCTGGGGAGCAAACAGCAGGCTGTGTTACAAGGAAGCCGGGTGCACCCTCTAGGCCCCATCGTATCAACCTCTATAATCAATGGACAGATCAGGAGATCATGAAGGCACGGTTCCGCCACGACCCCCTGGGCACGTTAACTCCCTCCAGCCTCCGACAGCAAACAAACACGAATGACCAGTTAATTGGAATTGCCTCGACAATCAGAGAGGCGGGGTTCGATCGAGTTAAGAGAGCTCAATAGGAATGATTGGACGCGAGTGGATGTAATGGTTTTCGATTTAATGGGGGATTTTTTTCGCCAGAAGGAAATAACCTTAGT
This sequence comes from Oncorhynchus tshawytscha, assembly GCF_018296145.1. Taxonomy (NCBI): domain Eukaryota; kingdom Metazoa; phylum Chordata; class Actinopteri; order Salmoniformes; family Salmonidae; genus Oncorhynchus; species Oncorhynchus tshawytscha. The sequence continues at coordinate 14,095,729 of NC_056460.1, forward strand.
TTGTGATGTGATAATATTTGTAATCATCGAACATTTTAGTGCAACTCGAGTCGCAGCTCACCTGAGGATTCCTGTTGATTTGAGTCAGGTATTTTAGACTACTGCTACGGATACTGCTACGGTATTTCTGCGGATGTGGAATGTTCCTGATCCATGCTGGACACGCAACAATCTAACAAAGAAACTTTTGCCTTGAATGTTGCATGTTGCAGGGGAGAGTGACTCCGCATCCCAAATGGAGCCCTAGATAGTAACAAGACTTTTGCACAGAGCCCTATCGACCCGTCCTCCGGGCTCTAGTCTAAAGCAGTGGACTAAATAGGGAACAGGGTGCCATTTGGAACGCAGAAAAAAAGACATGAGGAAAGGATGGTGGATGGTGAGGGCTGTTACCCACTGCTATGGTATACATCACATTAAGGACCTACGGAGGTACCGCTAGAGGGGGGTAACAATAGGTAGCTGCCAAGCACATTTTAATGTGTTTTAAATGTGCTGAGCAGCCAATTGTACCAATGGAGAAATAGGGAGGAGTGTGGAGGAGGTAGTAGGAATAGCTGGAATATGCAGTAGTGATGTGACAGCTTGGTGCTGGCCATCAGAATGGAAATAAACAAATTGCCTTTGATAGGCATTGGGAACGGAGGTGTGTGTGAGGGGGTGTACGTGTGTGTTGGGGGGTCCCCGTAGGTTTGACGATCTGTCTTGCTGTAATGGTTTCTTCCAGTTATAACCTTGGGTCTGAGACGTGCTGAGAAGACCCCGGTTGTTATCGAGGATGATGAGGGACTTGTCTCCGGTGAAATTAGTTTTTAGCCCACGTTGCACGGCTATTTATCATGTCAGTGATCTTGAATATGGGATCTCTTAGGGACGCCCAATTCTGCAGAGTTATGAATATGTTCATTAGAGGAATATTTTAGATTTTGGTGGGTGGCTTTGTGAGTGTGTGTGCTCGTGCGTGTGTGTGTGTGTATGCGAGTGTGTGTGAGTTGAGTGTCTGTAGGGCTATATCACTTTGTAAAGGCAGTGTATCAGCCACGTGAACGCCTCTGTCTCTCCTTGAGATGAATAAATGAGATGTCACAGCGAGATCATTATCGCGGGCCCCTAAATCCATCAGTCCTAATGAATTACCTATCTGATAGGGGGAGCGAGACCAGTCAAAACACAAAAACACACACACACACACAACCCTCATAAACACACACAAGTTAACCAACACATCCTATATATATCTATAACGTTAGCGGGGGGAGGCACGTCGCTCTGCTATTCGACCAAATTAAGGACATGACATGACATCCCTCCCTCCATAATACACAGAGCGTGTTCACTGCTCATTCGACAACATGCTCGGTCGCCTGAAGAATCCTATAATTTTCCAGTTGAAAAGAAGCACTCCCTTCCCTCTTTCCCTCTTAGTTCTAATCCTCAACTGTGAAAGGATCCCTGGTTTCTCTCCCCAGATTCTTCTTCCCTGTTCTCCCCCTCTTTCTCGCCCGCCCCTGTTCCTCATTCCCGATCCAAGGACAGGCATCCCTATAGAGGGATCAGACAGCTCATCTGCAAGCTATCAAGCTACAAGGTCGCATTAAACCCTGTTAAGCTGTAATTACAATATGTGTTAGAGGAGGAGATAAAACACCACTGCTGTAATGTGGCGGTGCCGAGGAGAGTTGGAAAAGTCTGAAATGTAGGATGCAAGACAGAGAGCAGCTCAACTGGGAAGGAAAGGGGCACAATATATCTGGTGTTGAGCCGTGAGTCATCCTCACTCTCTCTCTTTCTCTCTCTCTCTCTCTCGCTCTCGCTCTCGCTCTCGCTCTCGCTCTCTCTCTCGCCCACTCTCTTGCTGTCTTGCTTTCTCCCTCTCTCTCTCTCTCTCTCTCTCTCTCTCTCGCTCTCTGTCTCTTGAAATATGTAAATAAAAAAGACTAACATTTTAGTTATAGTCAGTATTTTCCCCATCTTATAATTCATTTTCATTTGCACATCAACTCTGTGTAGAATTTCACTTTGAGGTCATCAAACTTCCAGGACATAAATCAAATCAAATCAAATCAAATCAAATTTTATTTGTCACATACACATGGTTAGCAGATGTTAATGCGAGTGTAGCGAAATGCTTGTGCATTTCATGTAAGTGTTGTGTTAGAAGGCTGACGGCTAGGGCTCTTCGTGTGTGTGCGTGCGTGCGGGCGTGCGTGTGTGCGTGCGCTTGTACTCGTCCATGTGTGTGCCTGCCTGCATTTGTCAGTGTGTGTGTCTGTCTGTCTATCTGTGCGTGTGAGACAGGGGGCTCCTCAGAGGCCAGGCAGGAGCCCCTCTTTATCACTCCTCTACCACCTGACAGAGTTGTCTAAGGAGCCCGGGAGGCAGGAGAGACGGAGGGGGGAGACAGATTGACGTAGCATTCACAGCGCTTCACTGCATACGTCATGGCTGATCACCTCTTATTATTGACTTGTGTTTGTGTCAAAGGCTCATAAACACACACACACACTCATAAACATGGCCGCCGGTGGTTGTCTTCAAGCACACCGGTAAAACACAATAATCCTTAGCCTAATTTGCATACTATTCATTGTGAACCTGTCAGATTCCCTGGCGCCACCTGTCTCTCTTTCTTTACATGGGGAGCCGTCAAGCTGCGATCGCTCATCACACATCAAAATCACAAGATTTACACACACACACACACACACACCTGACGCAGCCAGATACAGATGTATAATTGTCGCAGAAAAATAATCCTGCAGCAACAGGATGTGAATGTTTAGTCCATAATGTTGCTTGATCAGTGGTTAGGCTATTAGCTGGTCAAAATGAGGCTTCATGAAAAGTGCAATACTGTTGTTACAAGAAAATAGTGCGGGTTATGTGAATTTATGTTAATCATCTGCATTTCCTGTGACACAGGGAAATGATCAGCAATAAACGAGTGATCAAATTAAGATCCTGCATCTGAAAATGCATACCCATTTGATGATTTCTGACTGAAAGCAAAACCAATACACCATTAAAGATACATTACCCACTTCAGGAAACTAGGCGTATGTCACAAGTCAGGACTTCACAGTAGAGCCGTTTGAACGTAAAACATGTTTTTTTAATCAAAATGATTTTTTTGGCAGAAATGCCTTCTCGAACATATGAACTTCCTGGAAAATACGAATACAATTGTTAAATTACCAGCCTAGTTGGTTTAGCCGCAGAAAAAGTGAGCAACCTTCCCGCTAGTCATGATTGGCTGAGATAATGAGTGGGCTGGACATGCCAAGAGATGAGTTTGGATTATAGCACGCCTCTTATTGGAGCTGGTCAGTATGTTTAGGTAATCGTGTCGAACGCAGCTTTTAAAAAAAAATATATTATCACGTAGTAAAACTACATAAACCTAATGTCAAGTTAAAGTGTACTGTTAGCTAGCTAACGCTAGCTGGTTGGCTCGCTAGCTAACGTTATGTGTATGCTCTCCACTTTCTGGAGGACCGAGTTTTGAAATCAGTGGAATTCAAGTATGATAGCTAAGGAGATGGAGAAAACACCAGTCTGCATTACATCTTCAAACTAAGAGTAACCATGCATGGCATCAGACAGGAGACGCGTCCAACCGTGATGTCTAGCAGGCTACATTTTCAGATATTACACGTTCCTAATTTTGACAAAGTATTTTCATTTCAAGTTAACGTGTACTGTTAGCTAGCTAGCTAACGTTAGCTGGCTGGCTCTCTAACTAAAGTTACGTCACGCGTTGGGATTCATTGTTTACCTAGCTAACTATCTAGCTATGTTTCTTAGTAAAAGACTCTCGTCTTAGTGTACCAGAGCGCAGAATAACTGATACATCTCTGAACGCTCAATCGTCAACAAAGCATAATTAAATTGTTGCCAGCAGCACAGTTACAGTGACCGACGCTCTGGATAACATGAAAACAGTAAATGTCGGCAACAAAGCGTAATTACGTTGTTGCCAGCAGCACAGTTACAGTCACCAACGCTCTGGATAACATGAAAATAGCCTAACCAGCTCTGCTAGGGTGAGTAAAATGGTCAGAGTGGGATGTTCTCTCATTGTGTCTGGAAGTAGCTAGCCAGCTTGGGTGCTTGACTGTGGTTGTGAGGTCATCTTTCGGATCAACTCTACTTCAAAATCAAATCAAATCAAATGTATTTATATAGCCCTTCGTACATCAGCTGATATCTCAAAGTGCTGTACAGAAATCCAGCCTAAAACCCCAAACAGCAATCAATGCAGGTGTAGAAGCACGGTGGCTAGGGAAAACTCCCTAGAAAGGCCAAAACCTAGGAAGAAACCTAGAGAGGAACCAGGCTATGTGGGGTGGCCAGTCCTCTTCTGGCTGTGCCGGGTGGAGATTATAACAGAACATGGCCAAGATGTTCAAATGTTCATAAATGACCAGCATGGTCAAATAACAATAATCACAGGCAGAACAGTTGAAACTGGAGCAGCAGCACGGCCAGGTGGACTGGGGACAGCAAGAAGTCATCATGTCAGGTAGCCCTGAGGCATGGTCCTAGGGCTCAGGTCCTCCGAGAGAGAGAAAGAAAGAGAGAAAGAGAGAATTAGAGAGGGCATACTTAAATTCACACAGGACAACGGATAGGACAGGAGAAGTACTCCAGATATAACAAACTGACCCTAGCCCCCCGACACATAAACTACTGCAGTATAAATACTGGAGGCTGAGACAGGAGGGGTCAGGAGATACTGTGGCCCCATCCGAGGACACCCCCGGACAGGGCCAATCAGGAAGGATATTACCCCACCCACTTTGCCAAAGCACAGCCCCCACACCACTAGAGGGATATCTTCAACCACCAACTTACCATCCTGAGACAAGGCCGAGTATAGCCCACAAAGATGTCCGCTACGGCACAACCCAAGGGGGGGCGCCAACCCAGACAGGAAGATCAAATCAGTGACTCAACCCACTCAAGTGACGCACCCCTCCTAGGGACGGTATGATTTTTTAAAAACTTATTGGCCAGAGTGTCCAGTGTGCGCTCTGAACGTGAAACGCTATGAATTTTATGAACGGACATTCTGACAGCACAGTTGCAGAACGGTCTGGATGACATAACAGCCTAACCAGCTTGGCCAGGGCGAGTAATGTTCTTTGTACTGTTCTCTCTCTCTCTTAGATGTCTGGAAGTAGCTTGCAAGTTAGTACAGAATGCACAGATCAACCCTTAAAGAGATGGGTGGAGCTAAGGCTTAAGAGGGTGTGAACAATGCTGAATGGGTGAAGACAAAGAAGGGCTCTCCAATAGTAGTACCAAAACATTGAAAGGCGGTTACCTCAAAAGTGAGTTTACACGTTGATCAACTTTCAAAGCAGAATTACTTACTCATTGTCTCCTCAAATGCAGTGTATGGCATACCATTTTGTGGCTCTGAGTCTCTCCTTTTATCCAATGTAAAAGACAGAATTTCAAATGTAGCTACATAAGACCGAACCCAGGTAGTGTGTCACGTATGATGACTACATGTGAAGTATTAACCTCTTGATCCTACTTGAGACGCAGACGTCCCAACTAGAGCTCTGGAAATGCAAATGCGCTACGCTAAACGCTAATAGTATTAGTTAAAACGCAAACGTTCATTAAAATACACATGCTTGGTATTGAATTAAAGCTACACTCGTTGTGAATCCAGGCACCAAGTCAGATTTTTAAAATGCTTTTCGGCGAAAGCATGAGAAGCTATTATCTGATAGCATGTAACACCCCAAAAGACCCGTAGGGGATGTAAACAAAAGAATTAGCATAGTCGGCGCTACACAAACCGCACAATAAAATATAAAACATTCATTACCTTTGACCATCTTCTTTCTTGGCACTCCTTGATGTCCCATAATCAATACTGGGTCTTTTTTTTGATTAAATCGGTCCATATATAGCCTAGATATCGATCTATGAAAACTGTGTGATAAACGGAAAAAAATAGCGTTTCATAACGTAACGTCATTTTTTAAAAGTTAAAAAGTCGACGATAAACTTTCACAAAACACTTCGAAATACCTTTCTAATGCAACTTTAGGTATTACTACACGTTAATAAGCTATAAAAATCATCAGGAGGCGATGTAAATTCGATAGCTGGTCGTCTGGAAAAAATGTCCGGAAAAACACAGAGCCGATGCATCAAGTTGGTGGTCGGAGGGAATCGGTTCCCTTTGGTCGGATCTACCAAGAATCAAATCAGAATCAAATTAGAAGACTCTATACATCCTGTGGAAGCTGTAGGTACTGCAACCTCGGCCTCATTTAATACGGTTCACCTTTAACAATGGGTTGAAGTGGCGCATGGATATTTTTTTCCATCTCCAGTGATCAGATTGTCTTGCGCTTTTCGATGAAACAGACGTTCTGTTATAGTCACAGCCGTGATTTAAACAGTTTTAGAAACGTCTGAGTGTTTTCTATCCACACATACTAATCATATGCATATACTATATTCCTGGCATGAGTAGCAGGACGCCAAAATGTTGCGCGATTTTTAACAGAATGTTCGAAAAAGTAGGGGGTCGGCTTAAGAGGTTTTAAGTCAGAAGTCTCGAAAAAGTATTTGTTTCTTTGTTTCTTAGAGTTTAGGAAAATATCAGGTTCAATATAGTATTGCCGACAGTCTATTTTCCATTCCATCAAGGATCTGCAATAATCCCTGTGATTGTCACAGTTGATTAACTTCTAAATGTCAATATCCACCCCTTGTCAAGATAAGCGATTTTTCACAATGTTACTCAAATGATTTAATTTCATTGGACCTAATCACCGTGGGATTTGTGGACAACAAGACGGCAATACTTAAATACATGTCGTTACCTTGGTGTCTCTCCCAGTGTGAACAGATGTCATTTGAATATTCTTAATTTGCTATTGATTTCAGTCACACGGTGAGGTCATTGCAGATCTGGCTTGACACACAGCTCCAAAATGGCTGACCTTCATTTGGAAGAAGAGTGATGTGGATTTGAGGTGGACGAGAAAGCAATAGAGCATAGTCTATTGAGATAAGCAGTTAGCCAGTGGCTATCTTTGTTTGCCAACAATCAATAGATTTAGAAGGTCAGCGATAGAAGCTTATTACAGAGTACTGCAAGAGTAAAGAGGGAAACACACTCACTCACTTGCATCCAGAGTTTTGCTTTGATTTTACAGGCTTCAAAAAGTTTAAACTCCAGTAAAATGTTTCAGAATTTTTTTTGTTCTGATCCGTTTTCGCCCTGCTGCCAAGGGTCGTATTTCTTTCTGGTTCATTTGCAGGAATTAGATCAGACTTTGGTCTAGACTGGGTCTCTTATTGACTGAATTCCCCATGTGTCACACTCTGAATCCACAACTTGTACAGCGGCTATGTCGATGACACAAACTATTTCATTTTGGACCAAATTCCAAAATAAACCACTGCATTTCTAGGAATTGCATGTGTCACAGAATTGTTTGATGTGTAAACCCCCTCTCAGGGTTCGTTCTCTCCCCATTCCAGGGCAGACACACCGTCAGCTGCTAGCCAGGCCAACCCTGCTCTTTCTTTTTTAGCAGACTGCCTATTCAAAGTGATCTACAGGAGCAGTTAGGGTTAAGTGCCTTGGTCTAGGGCACATTAAACGATTTTTCACCTAATCGGCTCAGGTATTCAAATCGGTGACCTTTCAGTTACTGGCCCAATGTTCTTATTCGCTAAGCCACTTGCCACACAGACAGACAGACAGACAGACAGGCAGGCAGACAGACAGACAGGCAGGCAGGCAGAGGCAGACAGAGGCAGGCAGGCAGGCAGACAGACAGACAGACAGAGACAGACAGACAGACAGACAGACAGACAGACAGACAGACAGACAGACAGACAGACAGACAGACAGACAGACAGACAGAACAGACAGACAGACAGACAGACAGGCAGGCAGACAGACAGGACAGAGACAGGCAGACAGACAGACAGACAGACAGGCAGGCAGGCAGGCAGGCAGGCAGACAGACAGACAGACAGACAGACAGACAGACAGACAGACAGACAGACAGACAGACAGACAGACAGACAGACAGACAGACAGACAGACAGACAGACGTCGAGAGAGAGAGCCCTCTGTGTTGGCCAGTCTGGACTTTTGAAAGGGCGAGAACGAGAGAAGGCGGATGAAAAAAATAAACGAGGGGATGACGTTGTGAATGTGAAGCCCTTGATCATCGCTTGAATAGCCAGGGAGCGAGAAAGAGAGAGATTTTGCATGTTAGTCCCACTCCACATCAGCAAACTGCTTACAATGTCCCCTTGTCCAGTCTAGACTATCGAGGAATACAACGGTAAAATAGAGGAACGGTCAGTTTTCATTTAGTTTAATAACAATACAACTCAAAGGACCCGAGTCATACATTCAGAAACTGAAATCACTGAAAGAAATCCTGCTATTACTTTTGAACCCCTCTGCTACAGTAAGTCCTGTCTCTTTCCCTTCAGATCATAGAGAGCGGCAGGTACCCTGGCAACCTCTGATGTTCATCTTTATTTCATACACACATGTTTACAACCGCAGACGATGAGCTTATGAACTGGTTCAGACATGATTGCAATGGGGTAGTTGCCTACTAGCCTTGTAAGTACAGGTATACCAGATACTGTTACTCAGTGGGGGTTTATCAGAGTGGGGAGAGGGGTGGGGGTATTGGTGTGAGAGGCAGGGAGGGAGGGAAGAAGGGAAGGAGGGAGGGGGAGTTGAGGGGGGCTGGGGAGCGAGGCTGAGGAGATGTTAGGTTTATAAGGATCCAAACTTCCACACACATTTCTCCCTCTCCTTCTCTGCCTCTCTCCCGTCAGAATCAACGGAGGTGAACAAGGGGAGACGGGAAGAGAAAATGTTGATGAAATGGGCGACATGCTTTATGAGCACAACCCATACAAGGTGTGTGTGTGTGTGTGTGTGTGTCTGTCTGTGTGTGTGTTTGTGTGGAGGGAGGGAGGGATTGCAGGAAGGAAACAATAGTTGTCATTGGACGGAGCGTAAATGATTGTTGGTAGATCTTCATAAAATAAAACTGTTCTATTCAGCATAGCTAGCGACCACAATGGCATGAAAGAAAAAGGCTAAATTATGCACTTGTAATTATTTTGTTTGTTCCTTTCAACGGCAGTTTAGCTGTACTTAGAAGACTAATTACTCCGCATGTTCAATTTAAATCTTCTTCTGGGCCAGTAAGGGCTAAGCCCGTGCTTAAATGCTGCTTAAACATCAGGCACATTCAATCAGTCACAGCATCAAAGCACTAGCAGTAAAAAAAAAAGAATTTAAGAACACAAAACAGTCAATGATTTACACTGTTACCCTCTTTTGGCATGGCTGGCAAGCCTATTCACAGGCTAACCTCAATCTGCCCTACAGTACATTAGCTGTGTGTGGCAGGACTCAGAAGAAATAAGGCAATCTGAAGCCCATTAATTTCCAATGACAGCTTGACTGTAGTTGCTACTGTATGACACGGGCCTGCCCCTAACACTTAGTTCATTAATGCAGGAAAAGGGAGTGTTGTGGTCTGCAGAAGAGCTTCTTCCTTGCTTTACATACATTTGGTTAAACACAGGCCACTGGACTGCTCTGGTCTGGCCACCCATAAGCCCTTGCATTATTTATGCCATCTTTTAAAATTCAATCAAGTCATTTAGCCTTGTCTGAAACCTGTCATTATCGATTGACCTTACTGTAATTGCTGCTTTAAGTTCTCAAAGATTGTCTGCCCACCGATTTAAGGATGTTAGCCAGTCAGCCAGTGTAGTGTGGGGCCAGTGTCAGACTGCTGCAACTAACGCATGCTAATCGCAACCTGTGAAACCAGCAAACCACAGCAGTATTTTACCCTGAGCTGGTTCAGGCCCAAGCAGGGTTTCCTTCCTTTCTGCCTCACTCTCCCATCAAAAGGAACCGTGATCTGAAGAAGTGTTTTTTTATGTGATCTGATCTATGTGATCTGATCTATGTGATCTGATCTATAAAACTTCCTCTTGAACTAACATGTTGTGCCGTATTTTTTATCATTATCTAAGATTTAACAGACTTTCTTTTATATTTTGTTGCTTTTCTCTTGAGAGAAAAATGATATGCTTGATTGTCTGAACAGAACAGAAACAATCTCTTTTCTCTACTCTGACCTGAGGACATTTGGTCCTATGAAGCTACAATCATTCCTAATTCAATCAGTACAATTAGGAGATTCTAGAGACGTTTGTGGAGGTTTTAAGCTCCACTAAGCCATTTATAAAATACCTCAAAGAGTGTTTGAGTGAGACAGGAATTAATACTACCACTATTTGACTGGTCTCACCGGAGAGGATGCTCGACCATGGCTGTGATCAACATTGATATGGAAGACCCATTAAGTGCTGAAATTAGGATAATTAAAGTGTGATTATTTACAGTGTAATCCGTCTCACATACAACATTTTTTTCTTCTTATGCTGCCAGGAATCCAAAATATTCAAATGAGACAATTTATTTAAAGTAGCCAATTTATCCAGTAACAAACTTGCATAAACCACAAATTTACCAGAAATAAAAGATTGAGGAACTTTGTCAGTGCAATCAAGGCAATAATAGTGTGTTGATATGAAACGCATAGGGTTTCAACTAAACATTTAGACTCGAAGGTATGCTC